>NC_042285.1:533726-543726 GCF_901000725.2 Takifugu rubripes
CACACACACACACACACCACACACACACACACACACACACACACACACACACACACACACACACACACACACACACCCCTGATCACTAATGTCAGGACTGTGACCTTTAGCATGTGAGCTAATCTCAGCTGCTGTTGCATGTGGACGTGCGCTGCCTGTTTCAATAACAGTGTGTAAAGCTTCTATTACATCCTGCAAGGTTCAATCCCAGGGTGGGAGGGGGGGTGTCCGGGGGACCGGCTCTCGGGTGTGACCCTGGTCCTGCTCACGGGTCCGACTGCTGGAGCCAAACTTGTGTTAAAATGTGCCGTTTAAATAAAGTTTACTTGAACTGACGTACGGTTGGTTCTAATTAGAATTCCCACTTAAAACGCTGGACTATCGGGATAAATCCATGAACTTTAAAGGACATTGTTTTGGACATTTTGGGGAAGTTTTTGGCTCCTCATCCTGGGTTTATCGCCCACAGCTGCACTCTGAGTATCTGCCAGCAGGGGGCAGCAAAGCGCCACAGCCACCATTACCCTGACCAGAGGGTAAATAGTCACGGGGCAGTTTGGAGCTGTAGACAAGAGCTTTACCTTTTGATGGGGGATCACTGGCATGGGGGAGTCCATCCTGGGAGTTGCTGTAGGAACCGGTGCAGGACGTCTGGACCTGCAATGCAGACCCAGATGGAAGTGACCCTCCAGGAGGATCCAGGGGATCTTTCTACAGCTGCTGGCTTACTTGATCATGCTGAGCGTTAGCTTGTTGGTGGCAGACTTGATCTTGTTCTGGGCCTCCAGGTGGGTCATCCCCTCGGTGCTGACCCCGTCGATGGCCGAGATGATGTCCCCCTGGGCCAAGGTGCCGTTGACGGCCTTGCTGCCTGGAGTTATCTGTGCACGTGCATTCACGAGGTCAGGAGTCAGGTTATAGGGTGCTGGTCTGTCTAACTGGTACCAGCACCAGGTATCAACATGGACCCACGATGGGGCAACGGTGAGGAACAGTGTCAGTGTCCGACTTTTTAAAGAATCTTACCGATTTTAAATTTATTGTGGACAAACAGAATTAATTCACTTCAAACTGCTGATGGGGTAGAAACAAGGCTGTTGTTTTGCCCCCAGGCAGAAAATCTGAAAGGAGGAGAATGGGCTCCACAGGAAGCCCTTTGGTGGAGAGGGTTTCCTGTTTCCTGTTTCCTGTTTCCTGCCCCAGCAGAGCAGCGCCACGCCGACCCGGCTCAGCCCGACAGCACCAGCACCGACCCAACAGGACAGCTCAGCAACACCTTCGGCCCCCAGCTGAGGAGGCTCCTCTCCATCAACTCTCCATCCCACCACCCTCGTCGTCACGGCGACACCAACCTCTACAGGAGCCTCCAACCGAAACGGCCGATGAGGAATAGAGCTGAGTACAGGAAACCCAAGCTGCTTCCTGGCACCCCTCTGCCCCCCCACCCCCCCCACCCTCCCTCTCCCCCTCTCTCCCTCCCTCTCTCCTCCCTCCCTCCCTCTCTCTCCTCCCTCCTTCTCCCTCTCTCATCCCTATCTCTCCCTCCCTCTCCTCCCTCTCTCTCCTCCCTCCTTCTCCTTCTTCCTCTCTCATCCCTATCTCCCCCTCTCCCCTCTCTGTACCTCCCTCTCTCTCTCCCCCTCTCTCCCTCTCCCTCTCCCCCTCCCCCCTCTCTCCTCCCTCTCTCCCTCCCTCCCTCTCCTCTCTCCTCCCTCCTTCTCTCTCTCTCTCCTCCCTCCCTCCCTCTCTCTCCTCCCTCTCTCTCCCTCTCTCATCTCTATCTCTCCCTCTCCCCTCTCTCTCCTCCCTCCTCCCTCTCTCCTCCCTCCTTCTCCTTCTCCCTCTCTCATCCCTATCTCTCTCTCTCCTCCCTCCCTCTCTCTCCTCCCTCCTTCTCCCTCTCTCATCCCTCTCCCCCCTCTCTCCTCTCTCTCCTCCCTCTCTCTCCTCCCTCCTTCTCCTTCTCCCTATCTCATCCCTATCTCTCTCTCTCCTCCCTCTCTCTCCTCCCTCCTTCTCCTTCTCCCTATCTCATCCCTATCTCTCCCTCTCCCCTCTCTCTCCCCTCTCTCTACCTCCCTCTCCCCCCCTCTCCCCCACGTCTCTCTGCCCCCCCAGGACTATTTAAAGGTCCCTGAATAGTTCAGCCGTCAGGGATGGAGCCAGTGTTGCTCCTAACCTTTGGGACTAGCTTATCCTGCCAGAGGTGATGCTGGTGGCCTGACTGGGCTCCAATAATCCATAATTGAACTTTATCTGCATTTGTGAACCCCAACCAGCACCTCTGTCAGCTGTGATCAGTTTGAGCTGTTGTCCATAAAGTCAGGACGTCCAGCCGAAGGTCAGTAAAGAGCTGAGCGATGCAGGACCTTTTCTCCTTGGCTGCTGTCTGGAATCTCTCGGGGAATTCCGCCTGTCACCATCACTACAGTCTGGTTACATAACGGCTGCTGCCCACCTGCAGCCGTTACCACGGTCACCGGCTGGACAACCGTCCCTTTAAACAGGCGTCCAGCCCTTACCGCCACGTTAAACCCTGTTTAGCAGCAGCTATGGGGGACCGTGTCCACAGTTGTCCCGCGTGCTAGCTCGTATCGGGAGTGTTGCCGATGCTTCTTACCCTGGAGATGGTGAGCGGCATGTTGAAGTCCTTCCCTCCCTGCAGCCTGAAGCCCCAGGGCGCCGGGCCGTTCAGCGTCACCGTGTACGAGCTCATCTTGGGCTGAATGTCAACACTCCCGCTGACTGTCCCCTCCCGTCCCTGTCCTCAGTCCTGTCCCCGCGAGCCTGCTGTGCTGCCTCGGAGGTGTCACTCCCGTCTCTGCCCTGTCCCAGCTGGAGGCGGTGGGGGTGTGTGGGTCAGGAGCCCTGGAACCTCTGTGGCAGCGGAGAGACGGGGACGAACCCGTGCAGAGGTGGACAAACGTTGACGGACGAGTGGAGCTGAGACGCGTCGAACCTGAGATCAGAGAAGCGCAACACAAACGCTCAAATGGTGTTAAACTGAGTGGAAGCTGGGAGAAAACCTTCTTGCCTGCAGAGCTGCTGAGCGTGAGGGACACACAGTCTAAGAATAGGTGAGGGGAGCAGAGGCACAGGGGCCCGGCCCCCTTATAAGGCCTGAAACACGAAGCCCCAGGATGCCTCACCGCCGATTCACACCGCCGATTTAGCCCCTCTTACAGCAACACATTCTCCCTCGCTCCCTCGCTCGCCCGCCCTCCCTCTCTCCCTGCCGGCAGCACCATCCTCCTCTCACGTCATTCTCCCTCGGTTCTGCTCCAGAGAGGAACCAGCGAGTGGCTGATCCTCAGCTGCTAAATGGTCACGAGCAGCAGCTTCTGTCCTCGCTGTCCTCAGACGTGCACGTGTGGAAGTTCATTCATGTGCTCTTAGTTCCCTTTGATCCACGGGGAACCTGCCCATCAAGCTTTGTTTAGGGCTGTGGAACAGGGCCCGGCTGGGCTCGGGTTCGGGTCCAGTCACAAGGATCAAAGCTTTGGTTGATCCCTTCCCTTGATGACGTCATTTTACTGATTTCGAGGCTTGGAGTTAAAGAAGTCGCTTCCTCAGGTCCGCATCAGAACAAGTACCGGGGGTGACCAGTGTGGGGCGCCATCGCGCTGCTGTGACGCAGGTTCGAACCACTGAGCGGCTCCAGCGGTTCCAGCTGCTGCTGCGCGGCCCCGAGAGGCTCGCGCTCAGGATTTATGGAAGTCAGTGGGAAAGCTGTCAGACCTGGGAGCAGGTCGTCAGCCAGAAACGGGATTTAAAAAGAGGTTTTTGGACAGTTTTATTTAGAAAAATAAATAAACAACAGAAAACATTTGTCCGAAGAGACCAAATCCAGATTAACAATCACTTGATAAGACTTGACGTCATCTGAGCATCAACCAAACAGACGGAACGTCCTGTGAATACTTCAGAGCTTCGACTGGTTTCGTCACTCGTTCTACACCTGTCAATCATCCAGCTGTGGGCTCGTTAGGGTCGAAACCTCCGACGGGGCTTTGGTCAGGAAGAGCAACAGCAACCACAACACAGGTGTGACACAGAGGGGAGGGAACTGGTCTGAACACGTCTGCGTCCTCATCTGAGCAGGACGGGACCGTCCATGACCAGGAGCCTGAGGCAGGGACACACCAAAGGTCCAGTGTGTCCAGTTTGGCAGCAGAGTGTGTGTGCGTGTGTGTGTGTGTGTGCGCGTGTGTGTGTGTGTGTGTGTGCGTGTGTGTGTGATGAGGCTCTCTTGAGGAACCTACGGTGGCTGCAGGGGAACAGACGCACCAGTGTTCCCAGTCCTGAGCTTCTGTGCCAGTTTAAATGGACACGATTCAGTTGTTTTGTGAAATATTCTACAAAATGACGCAAAAAAAACGACCCGAAATATTTTCTCTCATGTAGAGCGGAGAAAACTAGCGACGCTAACGTGTTCTTAAACTTGATGTGACGTGATTGAAGAAGCGATGAGAAGATTTCAGAGGCGTTTCTCCAGAATATGAAGCTACTCCAGAACCATCGTTTCACTAACGATGGCGCCATAATTGGGAGGAACTCCGACCAAGTTCGTTAGCCTGACGAGTGTTTCTGCCCCCAGAACGACCCGATTGTGATGCAGAAGAACCTCTCCATCAAAAATGCTGTGGAACTAAAGAAGGGGGGCATTTACACAGGTGACCACCAGTTCATCAGGGAGAACTCCTCATAATGTTCTCCTGAATCTATAATATTAATATTTTATTACAAAATGTCGGAGAAACGCTAATATCTGAGAGAATCGAACCCATCCTGGAGCAGTGGGGACTGAACCGTCAACCCTCCAAGACCCAGAACCTCCTCTGGGTCTCGTTAAGCCTCATCAAGGTAAAACATCTCAACCTCACATGAAGAGAAGAAACGGAAACTCCTCAGGGGGGGACGCTGTGCAAAAAATACAAAAGTGGAGAGCAGGGAACAGTTTTCAGGTACACACACACACACACACACACACACACACACACACACACACACACACACACACAGTGAGTGTGTGTTCAGGGTAAAACTGCTATCTCCAGTCTGGCCACATCCAGGGGCTCCCTGGTTACTGGGCTGTTCGTTCTGGCCAGTTTGAGGTTGCCATGGTAACCCGGTGGGCTGTGCAGTATCGACGGGCTGGAGATGGACGCGACGATGACGGACGGGGTCCTGCGAGCCGCCGCCGGTCCCGGGTCGGCCGCTGCGTTCTCCAGCTGTGTGGGGGGAGAGGGGAGGAGATCAGGGAGGAACCAAGTGGACCAAAGGTCTCCTCATTCATCTGAGATCAAAGGTCTCCTCATTCATCTGAGATCAAAGGTCTCCTCATACATCTGAGATCAAAGGTCTCCTCATTCATCTGAGATCAAAGGTCTCCTCATTCATCTGAGATCAAAGGTCTCCTCATACATCTGAGATCAAAGGTCTCCTCATTCATCTGAGATCAAAGGTCTCCTCATACATCTGAGATCAAAGGTCTCCTCATTCATCTGAGATCAAAGGTCTCCTCATTCATCTGATTCCATGATGGATCCACCATCATGACCTCGGTGGAGCATCACACAGCAGGGGAGGCAGCTTTACCAGACCACCCTTCCACCTCCTCCAGGGGGCTCCTGGTGCCCTACCTCCGGGGCTGAGCCCCCTCAGAGGGTCTGCATGCGTCAGCGTTCCTGCTCTTTACCATCCAACACATTCAACCTCATGGTGAACAGACGCTGGTCAGGAGTCCTACCGCGGCGGGCGGACGCTCCACGTCGACGTCAGTCATGGAGATGTCCTCGGGCGTGTTGAGAGGCTGAGCAGCAAGCACACAGACGCAGCCATTAATGACCCGAGACGCTCGCAGCTCTTCAGGTCGGTCAGGCAGGATATAGCAAGTTAGGCTAAATCACAAAAAAGGAGCGTTTATTCCCGCACAGATCACATGAGCCACACGAGGATCTGCTGACAGCAGAACAGTTATGTGCATTTGGACGTTGTCATGGATACAAAGCTCAGTCACGCTCACCATGGTTTCAAACTTCTGCCATTACAAACCTCACGGAGACCTCCTGGGGTTCTCCTGGGGCCTCCTGGGGCTCCTGGGGCCTCCTGGGGCTCCTGGGGCCTCCTGGGGCCTCCTGGGGCTCCTGGGGCCTCCTGGGGCTCCTGGGGCCTCCTGGGGCCTCCTGGGGCCTCCTGGGGCTCCTGGGGCCTCCTGGGGCCTCCTGGGGCCTCCTGGGGCTCCGGGACCTGTTCAGGAGTTCTTGATGCCATCAGGCCAACATCTGGCCGACTGTTTTTATCAGTTTTATTGTTCATGGTGACGTTGAAGAGACAAACTCAAATCTCAGCACTGATAAATAGAACCAGTCTTTTATGAATGTAGTCAGGAAAGCGTCTCCTCCTTCATTAATGGAGGTCAGAGTCTCCTCGCCACCGGCCGCCACCGGCCGCCACCGGCCGCCCGGCGAGGCGCCGCAGCTTTGGAACATGGAACTGCATCATGCAAACCCTGGATTAGGACTAAAACACCCAGATTATTGGATGGGATTAGTCTGTGGAGGCTCTGTAATCGAGTCCTGGGTGGATCTGCCCTGAGCGGCGGCTCAGTGGACCGGCGCCGGCACAGATGGGTCACTCCTGACGCTGTTTCAGGGAAAAGACGCTTACGCAGAGACGGAAGTGCTCCATTTATCAGCTGTCCCACATAGAGGCCGCGACCCTCCTCTGACCCACATTATGCTCACAAATGTCAGGAATCAGGAAACAGGCCAAAGTCCGAGCCAACAGAACCAACAGGACCAACAGGACCAACAGAGCCAACAGGACCAACTGGACCACCAGGACCAACAGGACCAACAGAGCCAACAGAGCCAACAGGACCAACTGGACCAACAGAACCAACAGAGCCAACTGGACCAACTGGACCAACAGGACCAACAGAACCAACAGAACCAACAGGACCAACAGGACCAACAGAGCCAACTGGACCAACTGGACCAACAGGACCAACAGGACCAACTGGACCAACAGGACCAACAGAACCAACAGGACCAACAGGACCAACAGGTGATTAGCACCTGTTGCTGATGAAGCCGCCTTGTAACGTTCTCCCAGTGTTCCCATTTAAAGGCCACCGGAGCTGAGGCCTCACTCCTTCATTAGCCCTCACTCCTTCATTAGCTCTCACTCCTTCATTAAGATTAAGATTAAGATTAAGATGAACTTTATTCATCCCCGTGGGGAAATTGAATTATAGTAGCAGCGAATGCAGAGTAAAGAGACAGAAAAAAATAAATACAGATAGATTAGAATGTTATAAGCATATATACAGCATATATTATAAGCATATATATAATATATACATAATATAATATATACATATTATAAGCATTATAAGCATATATACATAAATATAGAATAAATTAGAAATAAAATTACAACATAAACATTACACAATTATTGTTGAGTTGGTTTAGCTCTCACTCCTTCATTAGCCCTCACTCCTTCATTAGCTCTCACTCCTTCATTAGCCCTCGCTCCTTTATTAGCCCTCCCTCCTTCATTAGCTCTCACTCCTTCATTAGCCCTCACTCCTTCATTAGCTCTCACTCCTTCATTAGCCCTCACTCCTTCATTAGCTCTCACTCCTTCATTAGCTCTCACTCCTTCATTAGCTCTCACTCCTTCATTAGCCCTCCCTCCTTCATTAGCTCTCACTCCTTCATTAGCCCTCACTCCTTCATTAGCCCTCACTCCTTCATTAGCCCTCACTCCTTCATTAGCTCTCACTCCTTCATTAGCCCTCACTCCTTCATTAGCCCTCACTCCTTCATTAGCTCTCACTCCTTCATTAGCTCTCACTCCTTCATTAGCCCTCACTCCTTCATTAGCTCTCACTCCTTCATTAGCTCTCACTCCTTCATTAGCCCTCACTCTTTCATTAGCCCTCGCTCCTTCATTAGCTCTCACTCCTTCATTAGCCCTCGCTCCTTCATTAGCCCTCACTCCTTCATTAGCCCTCACTCCTTCATTGGGTCAAATCTGTGGGGCTCCGTGCTCACCGTCGCCAGGAGCTCCGTTGGCTTGTGGGTGGAAGTTCTCTCAAACCTCCCGCTGCCGTGACCTCTCACCTTTGACCTCTGACTGCTGTGGCGCACCTGTTTGCCGTTGCTGGACAACTGGTGACCCACAGACATCCGAGGCAAGCAGTCGTCCTCCATGTCCGAGAAGCGAGCCTGCAACACACCAGAGGCGGGTCAGACGGCCGCAGGCGGCGCCAGGAGGCGGCGCCAGAGGGCGGTGCCAGGAGGCGGCGCCAGGAGGCGGTGCCAGGAGGCGGCGCCAGGAGGCGGCGGTGGACCCACCGACTCGCTCTCGGAGGCGGAGGAGTTGCGCGTCCTGACCTGGCCCCTGCAGTCGGACTGGCTGGTGAGGGTGGAGCGGCGGGTGGACTGGAAGCTGCTGCTGCTGGAGCGCTCCCTCCCCGTCATGCACAGCAGCGCCCCCAGGTAGGGCACGTACTTGCTGAGCGCCGACCTGGCACACACAAAAGCATCACATGACCCCTCGAACCCCAACCCTCCTGCCCCAGGCCCAGGCAGGAGCTTTGCCTCCCGTGCTGTGGTTTTGAAGCAGCTATCTCACGTATCTAAGTCCTCCTCCTCCGCCTCTTTTATCCCCACTCTCATCCAACCCAAATGTCCTCACAACCTTCTGCTCATCTCCTCAGAACCCGGATCAACCTTTTCAGGCGGAGCTGGAGGTGGTTTCATCTCGTCTGTCTACCTGGGAGACGGGCGAGAGCGTCGCTGATGTTTCCCATCACGATGCTGCTGGAAGGTTCTGAAACACCTTCTTCTCTCTGCTGTGTTTCTGAGCGCGACAGCGGCGAGACGGCTGCTCGCCACCCGTCTGCTGTCCTCTGATAGCTCAGGAACCTCCATCTCCAGGTGCTTCACATGTCCCCCGTCCCCGTCCCCGTCCCCTGGACAGGGACAGGTCCCTCCAGCAGGAGTCTGGGCCTACTCAAGGTTTCTTCCCAGTATTCCCAGCTGGGTCTTTTTGAGATAACTTTGTTTAAATTGTTTAAACCTGTTTGTTATGAGAGCTTGATCTGATTTCATTTTTAACAAATTAATTTGTTTATTTATTATCTCTGGTTCCTGTCATTAAAAAAGAAGAAGCTGTGTGTGTTTACAGCAGATAAGCAGCGCTGAAACGCTCGCATGATGCTAATCGCCGTGTCGTTAAATGTGTCGTTAATTGTTTCCCTGTTTCACGTCTCTAATTCCAGCTCTGTGACATTAACGCTGCTGCTCCGTTGGAGGGGAAACAGAGACCGTTTGCACAGCTTCTGAGCTTCCTCGTCTCTTCTGTGTCCTCCGTTGCCGTGCCGACCGAAGCAGGCGCGTGTGTTTCGTTGCCGTGCCGACCGAAGCAGGCGTGTGTGTTTAGAGGGAAGCGATGGAAGTGGATGGAAGGAGGACGAGACAGAAAAGAAGGAAAGTGACTGTCGGGGAGTTGAACTTTGCTTTGATGACCCTAAATAAAGGAGGGTAAAACTTCCAGCACGTCTCCTGTCTGGGTGTCGGGCTGCAGCCCGGCCGGAGCCGAGGCCCAACTGGGACTTCAGGTCCAGGATCCCTCTGACTGGGAGGTGAACTGGGTTCACGGTGGGAATGAGCTCCAAACAAAAGGAATCCATGTCAATGGAAGCAAAATGACTGTTGTTATGTGTTGATGGCGCCTCACGGTCCTGGTTCTGGTGCACTGGGAACCAGAACCTTTCAAACAATGAGGATTCAGACACATTTGGGCAGAGGAGGGGGAACAGGCAACATTCCTGGAGCAGAACTCTCTTCTACTACTGATAAAAGATCAGATTATTTATTAATGCAGTGGAAAGTGTGTGTGTTTAAACTCTGGACAGAGGAATGTGTGTGTGTGTGTGTGTGTGTGTGTGTGTGTGTGTGTGTGTGTGTGTGTGTGTCCTACCTGT
>NC_042285.1:548726-579158 GCF_901000725.2 Takifugu rubripes
GAGGAGCCAACGGGCAGCAGCCAATAATAATGCTCCACACACTGGATGAGCACTTTCATCGTTGTGGCCATTTAAGGAGAGCACGTTTGCTATTTTGGGATATTGGTGGTTTCTCTCCTGTCTTTGGACGTGTTAGGAACTGCAGCTGTTTCCTCTCATACTCTTAGAGTGAGTTGGTGTGAAACGACTCCGTACGTGCACGTTTAGAAACCTTTCCAATAAAAACTGGATGACCAGGTTGGTGGTGTTTATCATCTGAGTGATCCACGGACGCATGAAGATGAGAAGTAACATGAGATGTCATACTCACTCCAGCCAAAGAAGGGCGGTAAGCTCCAGCCCATTGAGTAGACCCAGGTGACGGCCAGGATGCTCAGGGCCTTCCTGCGAGACATCACTCCCAGGGAGGCAAGAGGCCTGGTGATCACCATGTAGCGGTCCACGGCAATGACCATGAGCGTCATCATGCTGCAGATGCCGAACAGCGCTCCGCAGAAGGCGTACAACTCGCAGCCTGCAGGAGGAAAGGCCAGGGCAGAGAAGGTTCCAGTAGGGCCCAGCATGGAGGGTTATATCTGTCAGCAGGTCCTGCAGCTCCTTCAACAGCAGCTGGAAACACTAAAGCTCAAGTTCTAAAAGAAGTTCTAAAAGCTACAGTATACGGAGAATCGGCAACTAATCAGATTAAATGAGGCAAAGCTCCTATGGGGATTAGAGCAAACAAGATTTACATCAGCAGCTCAGGACCTCACACCAATGTTCAGGATCACCATCATCACGTCACACCAATGTTCAGGATCACCATCATCACCTCACACCGATGTTCAGGATCACCATCATCACGTCACACCAATGTTCAGGATCACCATCATCACCTCACACCAATGTTCAGGATCACCATCATCACCTCACACCAATGTTCAGGATCACCATCATCACGTCACACCAATGTTCAGGATCACCATCATCACGTCACACCAATGTTCAGGATCACAATCATCACCTCACACCAATGTTCTGGATCACCATCATCACGTCACACCAATGTTCAGGATCACCATTATCACCTCACACCAATGTTCAGGATCACCATTATCACCTCACACCAATGTTCAGGATCACCATTATCACGTCACACCAATTGCACCAAGCTTCCTCTCTCAGCTCTGCTGCTCGCTCACCTCTTTTATTTGGTGCATACAAGATTTATGTCCATCAGGACCTCACGATTCCTTGTTTCCGATCTACTTTTCCCATCTTTACGACCTCCTCGTCTTATCGAACACGGTACCTCCAAGTGCTGGTTATATAAACAGCTCCAGCACTTGATTTAAACATTCACACATTCCTGTCCTTAAACACTCTAAATCTACTCACCATAGCATTGAACCGATAATAGTAATAACAACAATAATTCTTCTCACACTATCATCACGGCAGCAAACCTGTTCATCATGACCATTTCAGCTTGTAACCAGCAGCGGGCGGTGACGCCAACCTGGTGCATTCTGGGAGTTCCTGCTCACCGTGACCAGCGTACAGGTCACACATGCTGTGATTGATTACGTTGAGCACGGCAGCGTTTTAACGGAGGTTTGGATGAGGGACATTAACGGGCTGTTGAGGGGGAGCTGGGATGGTGGAGCGGCTCCACTAAAGCAACCATGTGCTTCCTTTAGTCCTAATCTGGGATCCCAGGAGACGCAGATGCTAAAATATTTATCAGCTTATCAACAATGTCCAGCAGTCCAGGTGTACAGGCACCACCTGGAGGTCAGGGTTCTGGCTGTAAATGCTGATCCTGGCTCGATGAGCATTCAGCTGTAATAAACCATAGTTGCTCTGAACACAAATGTTCTGTTAGCGACCCTTTAACCCCCCATCCACGCCCCCCCCCCCCCCCGATTCTTTTAAACAAATTATGAATGGGAACATCTACGACCTGATATTTTCTTAAAATTGTATTTATTTTGGCTGTTGGGTTAAAATACGTCTTGGCTACGAGATGATGGGATTTAGTTACATCGGAGCACATTCGGATCCAATTAGGCCGGACAGACGGGTCAGGATGAATAAAAACAGCCCTGGAATGAAGGATGGATGAGAGGAAGAGAAGAGGTGAAGAGGAGCAGCACCGTCAGCGGGTGAGTGTTCTGAACGAGCGGAGCAGCACCGTGTGTTTCAGGAAGAACGCTGCAGAGCGGAGCACCGGGCGAGCGTCAGTCAGGACCGCCGCGTGTTTACGACCCGTCGTCAGGACGCTCGGACCTGCTCCACGGCTGCGGTTCTGCAGCTAATCGGGTCCAGCTTGGCTCTCAGGTCTGCCTGGAGGGGGCCACAATCCTGACTGCTCTGCTCTCTGTGTTTGGGAGGCGCCTCAGGCTCCAGGGCTTTAAAGTCCCGGTCGCACACTTACAAATTAAAACTGGGCTAAAAAACCAAACGAGTGCTTTAAAAACAGAGGAAAGTTTTTGCTTTGATTAATCAAATGGAGCGAAGGGATCAGGGATCCTGCTGACAGAATCTGATTAGCATCTTCATCTGATTAGCATCTTCATCTGATTAGCATCTCCAGCGTTTGGAGGACAGCAGAAACATCTCAGGACACGTTGCTGCTCCTCAGAGACACCGATACGACCTTCAGCACCCCCGAGGTGGACAAAAGAATGTGTCTACGGGTGGGACGGCAAATGTCTCCACCAGGGTCACGGTGCAGCTCTTTGATCGTTCAGTGTTTGATCTGCCCCCCCCCCCCCGTGTCTCACCCCCCAGCAGCAGCTCGGAGGATTTACCTTTCTTCCCAAAGATCCAGCGCTTGTGCATGCTGGTGAGGAAGAAGGTGGGAGTCTGCGTGAAGCACATGAGGAGGTCTGTGATGGCCAAGTTAATGATGAAGATGTTGGAGGGCGTCCGCAGGCTCCGGCTCCTGCACACACACACACACACACACACACGCACGCACACACACACACACACACACACACCTGTCACTTTAGCAGGTACAGCTTGATGTGTTCACTTCCAGATGATCCAGGGTAATTTCGTAATAAAGGCATCAAGGTGAAGCAACGATACCTGCAGAAGGCGTAAATGACCAGGAAGTTTCCCACCATCCCTGTGATGCCCACCACCAGGATGACCACCCCGATGGTGTAGTGAGCGTGATCCGGAACGTCCACAGTTGGGAACGGCTGTTCTGTAGCCGAGGAAGCCTAATGAGACGGAAACGGGAATGAATGATGTGTTCAGGGGTTGGACGAGAGTAGGAAATAACAGCTGCAGCGTTCAGAGGCTCCACCCACCCATCATGCATCCATCCACCCATCATCCATCCATCCATCCATCCACCCATCATGCATCCATCCATCCATCATCCACCCATCATCCATCCATCCATCCATCCACCATCCATCCATCCATCATCCACCCATCATCCATCCATCCATCCATCCATCCATCCATCCATCCATCCATCCACCATCCATCATCCATCCATCCATCCATCCATCCATCCACCATCCATCCATCATCCATCATCCATCATCCATCCATCCATCCATCCATCCATCATCCATCCATCCATCCATCCACCCATCACCCACCCATCATGCATCCATCCACCCATCATCCATCCATCCATCCATCCACCATCCATCCATCCATCATCCATCCATCCATCCATCCATCCATCCATCCATCCATCCATCCATCCATCCATCCATCCATCCATCCATCCATCTATCCATCCATCAGGGGGCTCCTGTTCCTCATGGACCTGCTCTAAATGGTCCACAGGAGCCTCACGTCTCCAGACGGGGACTCGTGCTGCTGATTGGTGCCTCTTGTGATGGAAATATGAAAATTGTGCCACCATGAAAATGAAACATAATTCTGGAAGCGTCCAGTGACAAGAAAGAGATAAAGAAGCTGCTGTAAAATGTTAGCGTGCACAAAATTGCATGAGGATGTTGATGGAATGTTGCTGATCTAATAAAAGAGAGAAAGTGTGTGTAGAAGAAGAAGAAGAGCTCAGAAGTAGAGCTCAAGCCTGATTCAGGATGCTGTGCAGCAGCTCCAACGGTGGCTCCCTTCCTGGTTCCCTCGGGACGTCCACCATCACGTTTGACTCCTCTTTCCTCAGGATTTTCTCCTTGAGCGTCACAGGTTTGTGTGAACCAGACAGGTCACATGTTCCTTGGTGGACAAGAGGCTGCGTGTGAAGGTCAGATTCACGTGTGTGTGTGTGTAGACTGGAGATACACGTGGACACACTCTCCGTTGCTGAGCTCGGCACCCCCGATCCTCAATCCTCCTAATTCCCAGCCTCCACGTTCCTCATGACTCTGGTTCCTTTTGTTCTCCTATTTCCTCCATCTCTTCCTGCCGTGGCTCTTCGCTGATGGACGACGATGAAGCTGAGGAGGAAGAGCACGGAAGGGCTCCTCATGGCATGCAACAATGGTCCAAGAACATCAGAACATCTGCAGAACATCCCAGGTCCTCCATCACTGGACACCAACATAAATGTTATTTGTCCAGTGGTACGAAGAATTTGAAAAGTGTCACTGAGAGAAATACAGATGGAGGATAAACAAGGATGATGGGATGGCCACGGGTCTGAAGAGGAGCTCTGCAGGCCTGGAGACACTCGGTCCAATTCACCACAGAGCTGAACAATCATGGAGAGACTGGACGTGTTTTGAAGACTTTTCACCTCTCGAGAGGCTCCTTCAGATCTGAAGAACTGCCAGTATCTGAGGAACATCCCAGGAGGGACTTTTACATCAGAACTGTTTAGGATTTGGCTTTCAGCCATAATCTTGTCGTAAAAGTCCATCAAAGCCCAAATCAGAGCAGGGACGTCAGGGAGCAGCACAACAGAATGATAGTCAGGCACCCTGGGGAGGAGAAGCTGGGGTGGACGATGGTTCCCAAAGGACTAGAGGGTAGAGTTGAAGAGGATGAGAGCATGGAAGCAGCTTCTTCTGTGGCCCAGTCTCCAGCTCCTCTGAGATCCTCAAACACCGAGATCCTCAATGGCTCCTTCCTGAACTGGACGGGACCCCTGAGATCCTCAATGGCTCCTTCCTGAACTGGACGGGACCACTGAGATCCTCAATGGCTCCTTCCTGAACTGGACGGGACCACTGAGATCCTCAATGGCTCCTTCCTGAACTGGACGGGACCACTGAGATCCTCAATGGCTCCTTCCTGAACTGGACGGGACCACTGAGATCCTCAATGGCTCCTTCCTGAACTGGAAGCAGCACTGGTTCTGAAACGTCATGAGCACAACTTTGAAACACCTGTCAGATGTTTCGTTGCCTCTTCTCAGATTCTCAACATTCCACAGACGTCCCATTAAGAAAGCTGCATTACCAGCTCAAAATCCAGAGTGGACCCTGGAGGGGTCCCACTTCAAAGCAAAGAACCAGGCAGCCCCCCCCCCCCCCCCCCCCCCCCCCCCACACACACGGAGGGGAGCACGACACCCTAAATCTGTCTACAGCCACACACCTGTATGAAGAGTACAGGTGTCCCGGCTGATTCAAGCATTAATTAAAAACCCAAAAGAAAAAAACCTTCAAACTTGGACCAAATCTCCAAATATAGGACGGAACCAAGTGTGTCCACGTGACTTCACCTGTCGCTGATGGTCGTTAAACCGCCCGCGAGGCACCGCACCGACCCAGCGGTTCCGTCAGCGGTTCCGTCACAGAACAATGTAGCAGCCGCGTCTTAATTCATGCCGCCGCTTCCTTCCTTCCTTCCCTCCTTCCCTCCTTTCATCACCCCTCGCTTATTTTATCAATGAGCTCGTGCCTTGATAACGCAGGCGGATGTTCCCCACGCTGCTGCAGCGGTCGGGGCTCCGCTTCAGAGGGGTGTCCCCCCCCCGGTACCCCTCCGCCACCAATCCCCCCGGTACCCCACCGCCACCCCCCCCCAAAACAAAGCAGAAGCAAAACAAAGGTGCAGAAAGTGGCGCGGAGCGGACACTCACGGCGGCGGTGGCGGGGGGCAGCTCCATGAGCCGGTGCGGACTGATGGGGCTGACACACCAGGGCGCGCGGGTGGTCGGGTCCGGCGCGGGGATCCCCGGTCCAATCAGCAGCCTGGAATCCATGACCGGTCCAGGTGGGCGACCGAAGCGCGAGGAAGACCGTCCGCGACCTACAAGTTCAAGTCAGCCGTCATCATCCTCGCGCTGCTCTCATATCTGTTGGAGGTCTCAGTGGTGCCGAGTGGGAGAGGAGGTGGGAAAACCGCTGCGCCCCCCTCCTCTCTCCCTCCCTCCCCCGCTCTCTCCCTCCCTCCCCCGCTCTCTCCCCTCCCTCTCTAACTCTTTAGCTCCCCCTCCTCCCCCTCTCTCTCCTCCCTCTCTCCCCTCTTCCACCCACACTCTCTCTCCCCTCTTGCCCTCCCCCTCCTCTCTCTCTCCTCTCTCTCCCTCTCACTCCTATCTCCCTCCCCCTCTCCCCCCCTCTCTCCTATCTCTCTCCCCTCTCTCTCTCCTCTCTCTCCCCTCTCCCTCCCCCCTCTCTCCCCCCTCTCTCCTCTCTCCCCTCTCCCTCCCCCTCTCTCTCCCCCCTCTCTCTCTCCTCTTCCCCTCTCTCTCCCCCTCTCCCCCTCTCCCTCCCTCTCCCCCCTCTCTCCTCTCTCCCCTCTCTCTCTCTCCTCTCTCCCCCCCTCTCTCTCCTCTCTCTCTCCCCTCTCCCTCCCCCTCTCTCTCCCCTCTCTCTCCCCCCTCTCTCCTCTCTCTCTCCTCTCTCTCCTCTTCCCCCTCTCTCTCCCCCTCTCCTCTCTCTCCCTCTCTCTCTCTCCCTCTCTATCCTCTCTCCCTCCCCCTCTCCCTCCTCTCTCTCCCCTCCCCCTCTCTCCTCTTCCCCCTCTCCTCTCTCCCCTCTCCCTCCTCCTCTCTCTCCCCTCTCCTCCTCTCTCCCTCTCTCTCTCTCCTCTCTCCCCCCTCTCTCCTCTCTCCGCTCCCCCCCTCTCTCTCTCCTCTCTCCATCTCTCTCTCTCTCCTCTACCTCCCTCTCTCCTCTCCCTCTCTCTCCTCTCTCTCCTCTCCTCCCCTCTCTCCCCCTCTCTCCCCTCCTCTCTCTTCCCTCTCTCCTCTCTCCCCCCCTCTCTCCTCTCTCCTCTCATCTCCCTCCCTCTCTCTCCCCCTCTCCTCTCTCCCCCTCTCCTCTCTCTCTCACCTCCCCTCTCCCTCCTCCTCTCTCCCCCTCTCTCCTCTCTCCCTCTCTCTCCTCCCCTCTCCTCCCCTCTCCTCCTCTCCCTCCCTCTCTCTCTCTCCTCTCTCCCTCTCTCTCCCCCCTCTCTCCTCTCCCTCCCTCTCTCTCTCTCCTCTCTCCCTCTCTCTCCCCCCTCTCTCCTCTCCCTCCCTCTCTCTCTCTCCTCTCTCCCTCTCCTCTCCCTCCTCTCCCTCCCTCTCCCCTCTCTTCTCCCCCCTCCTCTCCCCCCCACCCCCACCCTCTCTATTTGACGTGCACATACTTGTGCACAGAACTTGTCTTTCCTTTGTTCTTCCCACCACACCACAGTATTTTCCCCTCTTCCTCTTCCCTGCGCTCCCAAAGCTGACGGTGTTTTGATTAATCATTTGCAGCATCTTGTCCTGGTGAAGCCCAAACACACCAAATCACACTTCTTTTCTTCTGGCCGTGTCCCATCAGAGGAATTTCAGACTTGTAGGTCACGATGCTGCTAAAGACGGATTCATGACGGAAGGATTTAAAGCTTTTTTTCCTTCCTTTCGGTGGGTTTGGACACATTCAAGGTGCCTTGAAAAGCAAAATAAATATTTTCATGAGCATCCTGGAAACATTTTTGCAACAAATTTAAAGAACTTTTTTCATTGGTGATGTAATTGATGATTGAGAACAAAAGTGAATAAAATTTCTGAACGTTATTATCAAAACACATCATTTATTTATTATTGTCACTTTTTAAATTGATATATTTTCACATTTAGATGCTTTGAACATCAAAACATAATCTGCACGATGATATATGACGTACTTCCATTATAACTATATCTTTAACGCTTAATTCCTGTGAATCCAGTGAGTGAGGCAGTAACATGTTGTATGTCGGATTTTGTCCATGTGACAAACACATGAAGCTTTTAGCAACATGTGAACCAACAAATGACTGAAGATCTGCAGCCTAAACACACAACCTCGTCTGTCGACCCCCCAAACAGCCATTTATGCAACAGCATTACGCGTCTAATACTCAATAATGCTGTTTAAGACTCCAGAATGCAGCACAAATGTGCCTCCAGCCGCCCTCGCTCATAATAACTCAGCCCACATGTGCACCAACACAACCAGGACACAAACCTGGCTTTTAGGTTTGAGACTGAGGGGCATCAACAGGTTCCTGTCTGGCTTCTCAACATTTGTGTGTGTAAAATACTTTAAAAACACACACACACACACACACACAAACAAAGACACACACATGGACATGTGAGTTTGGGCTTGAAACATGCTTAAACATTTAACTTCTATCCTCTTCCCGTCTCACTGAGCTCACAAACAAACACATCCTTCCTGTATTTGGATTTTATGCGTGTGTGTGTGTGCGTGTGTGTGTGTGCATTTCTAAGCAGTTGCAAGACCTACAAAGTAACTGGTCCCATGATGGAAGGGTTCTGGCCGATATTAAGAGGATCACAATCCGAGGCCGGACTTGCACAACAGTAGCATTATATAAACAACAGCTAATACAAAGGTTGGAACAATCCCACTGTGTGTGGCACGATGGCCTCATCCTTCCTTTGGCCGTTTTACTGAATCCTGTCTGGGTTAAGTCAGGCTCTTTCCATCACGGGAGCAGCTCAGCATTGAGAACAATTATCACATTCAAATGCGCTGACCCAGTTCCCGTTGAGGCGTTCATGTGAGCAGGTCGCTACAGATGTTTGTGTCGATGTCAGAGGCGACGGCAAACACGCCTCAAGTGAGTCAGCAGATATTTACAGTCAGCAAATTCATGTATCAAGTATCTACAGCTGGAGAGAAAACGCCTGTTTTATGAAGCTTTAAAGAAAATGCACAGATGATAACAAGCTAACCTAACCTAACCTAAACTAACCTAACCTAAACTAACCTAACCTAAACTAACATAAACTAACCTAACCCAACCTAACGTAATCTAACGTAACGTAACATAACCTAACCCAACCTAACATAACCATCCTAACCAAAACTGTATTAAGTTTTCATTCTTGATTGCAAAATTAGGGTTCATGGGAGGATGGTGGGTAAATGCCCCCCTCACCCCTCCCTCTCTCTCTCCCTCCATTTCTCTCTCTCTCTGAGTTCTGTTCCAACCTGCTGACCTCTGACCCCACGGACCTGCTTGGTCATTAGTATAAGAAATTGTTTAGCATGTGTGACATGAACGTATGTTCTTCTCCTTTCCCCATCTGTCCATCAGCAGGAGGGGCTGCTCGAGGTTTCCTCCTGTTAAAGGGAGGTTTTCCTGCCACCGTTGCTGGCTCAGGGTCAGGTTGCGGGTTTCTGTCACGATCTTGAGACGCTGTGTAAACAAAGAGGAAGAGAACTGAACTTAAACCACGCCCACGATGACATCATAGTTCACGGACACATGACTTCAGTCACTGTGCACGTGGCCAAACGAGACTTGAAACAACAAAGTGGTGAGTTAGTGGTGATTTCGTGGTGAGTTAGTGGTGAGTTAGTGGTGAGTTAGTGGAGAGTTAGTGGTGATTTAGTGGTGATTTAGTGGTGAGTTAGTGATGAACTAGTGGTGATTTAGTGGTGAGCTAGTGGTCAACTAGTGGTGATTTAGTGGTGAGTTAGTGGTGAGTTGATGGTGAGTTAGTGGTGATTTAGTAGTGAGTTAGTGGTGATTTAGTGGTGAGTTAGTAGTGATTTAGTGGTGAGTTAGTAGTGAGTTAGTGGTGATTTAGTGGTGAGTTAGTGGTGAGTTAGTTGTGATTTAGTGGAGAGTTAGTTGTGAGTTAGTGGTGATTGAGTGGTGATTTAGTGGAGAGTTAGTTGTGAGTTAGTGGTGATTTAGTGGTGAGTTAGTGATGAACTAGTGGTGATTTAGTGGTGAGTTAGTGGTCAACTAGTGGTGATTTAGTGGTGAGTTAGTGGTGAGTTGATGGTGAGTTAGTGGTGATTTAGTAGTGAGTTAGTGGTGATTTAGTGGTGAGTTAGTAGTGATTTAGTGGTGATTTAGTGGTGAGTTAGTAGTGAGTTAGTGGTGAGTTAGTGGTGAGTTAGTGGTGAGTTAGTTGTGATTTAGTGGAGAGTTAGTTGTGAGTTAGTGGTGATTGAGTGGTGATTTAGTGGAGAGTTAGTTGTGAGTTAGTGGTGATTGAGTGGTGATTTAGTGGAGAGTTAGTTGTGAGTTAGTGGTGATTGAGTGGTGATTTAGTGGTGATTTAGTAGTGATTTAGTGGTGATTTAGTGGTGATTTAGTGGTGAGTTAGTTGTGATTTAGTGGTGATTTAGTGGTTTCGATTTAAAGGTGCAGCCTTGTTTATGTCATTTATACAAGCTGCTGTCTGAAGTTCTGAACAGTGACTCAAAGATGGGCTGAATCAGGAACTTTGAGGTGCAGTTAAATGAGAAACAACATCATCATCATGTTATCATCATCATCAGCATCATCATGATCATCAGCATCATCATCGTGTCATCATCATCAGTATCATCATCATCTAGTTATCATCATCCTCACCATCATGTTATAGTGGGCTGAGGCACTTCCTGTCACCCACAGCAACGCAGTCCTCCACTCCTTCCACCAACAAACCAAACGTTCACACCATTCCAGGAGACCTGGAGACTCACCACCAAGTGAGCCAGCAGACAAAGGGGAGACACCTCAACCGAAACTAGGTGGACGAACCTTCCAACAACCCTCCCAACGACCCTACCAATGACCCTGCCAACGACCCTCCCAATGACCCCGCCAACGAACCTACCTACGACCCTGCCAACGACCCCACCAACGACCCTACCAATGACCCTCCCAACGACCCCACCAACGACCCACCAACGACCCTCCCAACGACCCCACCAACGACCCACCAACGACCCTGCCAACGACCCTCCCAATGACCCCGCCAACGAACCTACCTACGACCCTGCCAACGACCCTGCCAACGACCCTCCCAATGACCCTACCAATGACCCTGCCAACGACCCTCCCAATGACCCTACCTACGACCCTGCCAACGACCCTGCCAACGACCCCGCCAACGAACCTACCAACGACCCCGCCAACGACCCTGCCAACGACCCTCCCAAAGACCCTACCAACAACCCTGCCAACGACCCTCCCAAAGACAGTTCAGAACTGAAGAAGCCTTCTGGATGGAAGGTGAAACGTCTTCAAGAGAAGAAACACAGTCCAGTTGACAGAGAAAACTACCTTGGAGAGACATTTATAGTTGTTGATTGGAAAAAAACTGCATTTAAAACGCACGTGCTGAGGCGGCAGTACTCTGCCTCGCCGATGGGGGGGGGGGCACACGAGCACACAGCCTCTCGGTGCTGCTGTACGTCTGCAGCAATCTGAAAACCAGATGCTCACTAACTGTTACTGTACGTTTCATTTTGCTCCGGTAGGACACTGGAAATGGAAGATTGAAGTCATTCACTGATGGGGAGCAGCAGGTGTTGGACGCCATCGCTGCTGGAGCCCCAGCGAGAGCGGGACGCAAACCAAGAGCAATGTCTCTGGTTTTAATTCCAGAAGTAAAAGTGCTTCTTTTCTGGGTGATTCTGTACTTTCTACTATTGTTGCCAGGCAACAGGGGTGTCCGGCCCAGCCGTCTGAGTGCCGTCTTCCTCTGCCCATCACATCCATTTGAAACACCAGGAGGGAAGGAAGTTTTCATCATTGTCCGTATCGGCATCAAATAGATTTTACCCAACAACCCCGTCCTGTAAGAGACTCCAAGCTGCTGTAAATACTCGTGCTCGCCATAGAAACCCGTTTACCTGCCGTACGGAGGCCACAAAGGGGCGCTGGGCGCCAGAACGCAGTGGCGGAGCAGCTACAGCCGCTACAGCTCAGTGGACAAAAGCAGGACGGGAAGCCCGACATCCCATCGGAATATAAAGAGATCCTCTTGATCCAAAACGCTACACGCGTGATTTACGACGGTGGTGGGATCACGAGCACCCGCAGCAGCTCAGGTCGCCGCCTTCAGCGTCTCCTCAAGGACACACGTGTCACCGTGTGGGTCCGACGGGCTGGTTACCGACGGCAGCGTCACATGGAGGCGAGGTCACCTGTGTCAGACAGAAACAGCGTAAAGTGGCAACACAACGCAGATCCAGTAAAAACATCATCAGCGCAGCTTTTCCGTGCGTTCTGACATTTCTGTGTGCGGTGAGAAGGAAAACTGTAATGACTATTGATTTCACACAATGGTTGCCCTGGCGACGCACATCCGGCGACTCACCTGTCGTTCGCCTGCGACGAGACCTTTACATTTCTACGCTCACGCTCGTTACAACGAACAGCAAACGAACAATCCTCCCAAACACTTTCCTGTCGTGCACGTTTGAATAAAGGTGTCACACCTCCTCCGTATCAGAGGTCGAGGATCAAAGGCGGAGGACCTACTTTTCAGGAGAATCAGGATAATAAGTGGTGTTCTTCAGCTAACCTGAGCTCAGATGCAGCTCCCATCAGCACCACCGTCAGAGGTCAGATTAAGAGGAGGGATTACCATCCCAGAGGGCAACCGGGCCGTGTTCTAGTGGCATTAGCGTTAATCCACAGCTCACCCTCCACATCTCTGCGTCCTGCCTTTAAACGCTGGTCTTTGCCGTTTCTCACATACGTCCTTCAACAATCGGATGGAATGAGTAAATTTAACTAATGTTAAACCTAATCACTGTTTTCATGCTGTGTGTCTTTTACTCTGAAGGTCAATGACGCGACCTTGATGGACGCTCTCTTTATCTGAGGAACAGAAGAAGCCGTTTTTGGTGTTAATTATCAGAATTCTTCCAATTAAGATCCTAAAGAAACATAGATGAAAGACATCTGCTGAACGAGGCTCTTTGCTCAGAGCAACCGTTGCCTGGTTGATGGGTTGCAGCTAGTCCCCAGTCATCATTCACAGGTCCAGGGGGATGGTTACACCTCCACGTTAGCTGCGCTACGCTGCACCAGTTTCACTCTCGTCTGGTTCCAGTTCACTTGTTTAGCTGAATGTGAGACACTGTTACTGTCAACAGTCAAGAACCAAGAGTGGTGAAGGAGAGATGAGGTGGGAGGATAAGGACCAGGGGAGGTGATGGTTCCTCTCCATGGTTTCCATGTTAATGACATCTGGCCCTTTTGTGTTGCCGCTGGTAATCAGCCATCTTTAGCGGCGTTCCTTTGACCTGCTGCTCATTAACGTTGCCTGTCAGGTGCTTTTGTGTGCAGATGAGCACATCTGCCTTTGACACAAGGTTGGACGCCAAGAAAATCAGTATTTGGCTGAAAGAATCTCTTCCTCAGGTCACAGAGTCAGATGGACAAGGTGGACCCTGCAGACTGTCCCAACACCTGCAGGTCTGATTCAAAATGGAGACCAGGTTTGATGGAGCTGGTTTGGGTTGACAGATAACGAGAGCTTTTCATTAGGTTATTTTATTTGATTGACCCATGATGGGACAGAGGCAGACGGGTGGACGTGGTCTCCTCGATGGAGGAGCCTGATGAACTACTGATGGACCGGAGCGTAAAGAAGAATATCGTCTGCATACAAGCTGAGTTTGGGATGTTTGACTGTTTGATTTCACTCTGATCGATAAGACTCAACCTCTTTGAAGCTGGAAGAGCACAAAGGAGAATCTGTTATAGACCCAATTTGACCCACAGAATCCGGAATTCTGCATTCCCAGAGTTCATCCTAACAGGAAGTGAAGAGAGGACGTGACGTGAAATCAGTCGGAAGATTAAAACATGGAGTGTGAAGGTGCTCAGATGAGTGCAAATAAAGTGGAGCTCTTTAATTAAAGATAATTATCTGCTGGCACACGAGATGTTTTCTTCTGACAGAATGTCAGTGTGATGTGTTCAGGAAGTGTGTGTGGCCAAACACACACTCACACACAAGTGTTAGCAGCACTGGAGCTGATGAAGGATCATGGAGTTAGCACGTTAACACATGTACACACACACACACACACACACACACACATTTGACAGTGAAGTGCATCCATTAATCTCCTGCACGTCTCACCAGAGGTGATGTGTTCGCGTCCCCCTGAACCTACACAACATCTCGCTGCTTTCGTTTGCTCCTTATCTTTAAGATTGAAGGACGTCTCTTGTTAATGGAATAATAACGGAGAAGAAAGTAAAGATCGTACGATTCTTCTGATATAAAGCCGATGTTTTCCAGCCTGAACTCCTTCGGATCTCTTTTCTGCATTAACAAACTTACAATCTTGTGTGAACTTTCCAAAGACCACGTGTTCCCACTAACGCTCCATCAATGTGCTACATGACCCTAACGACCTGGTACAGGCTGCCAGGATCCCTGCAGGAGACTGGGACTGCAAATGTTCCTGTTTTAGCCCCTGACAGGTTCTGATGGTCCCCACAGAGGCTGTGAAATCCTCCTTCTCTTGTTTGAGCAGAAGCAGCACTTGAACGCCCCCCAACCCTCCTCCTTTCAGGCAGCAATCAGCAGCTCACATGTGGTCCAAACGACCCCCGAGTGCCGTCTGTCAGAGCGAAATCAGAATCATCCGGAATGTTTCGACAGGCGATGGCGTTCTCGTGTTAAAGCCAGTCGAGAGCGAATCGATCGACTCAGCTCCATTATGTTGAGAGCAGAAAGGTGCCGCGCGATTCCTTTGTACCGGTCTGTAAACTGGGCTCTGGGAAAAGGGCAGTGGCTGGTATATTCACCTGGAAGGGCAACAGGTGAGCAGCTGATGGGGACTCGTTTGCTAAAGCTACGTGACAGTGTTGTTGTCGTCCACGGTAACTGTGTAACTCACCCAGCATCTAACTGGCTAACAGAGGTGATGCTACGGCTACGATCAGGAATAACCCGATCGGTGGATCAGGAGCCTACAGGGGTGATGGTCTCCGTGGTCTTCAGGAAGCCACCGGTGATTCTACTGGCGCTTCCCTTTCTGGCTGGCTGCTGGTGCTCGTAGGCCAGGTTGAGGTTCTGAGATCTTTGAAGGCGAACATCACGTATGAGAGGAACAAAGCTGTGGGATTAGTCACCTTCCTGCTGTTGGAAATGATGGTCTGCGGCCTGAGTCCAGGCAGCTACAGGATGCAGCAGGTCGACCAGAAGGAGGATTTAACCCGCTGGTGTTGGGGAGGAGGACGTCTTCACAACCACGGATCCGCTGGATCCCTTCTGGAGCCCGTTGTCGTGATTCCTATTGTGTTGGTGATCTTGTTGAAGAATACAACACTTCACTGGATCACTGCAGCGTTCTTTTCTAATGAAGCGGCTCGCTTAAGCTAGCGGATCTGGAGGGATGAAGCAGGGAGAGATGAGCGTAAGGGGAAAGAGCACGGAGACGGAGAACGATGAGGAGGAATAAGAAACGTCTACTCTTCCGGGACCTCGTGGCCACGCCAACGTTAGATCGACAGATCGAGGGTTCGGTTCAGCATGTGAAAGCTTCCCTCAGCACGGACAGAACACAGCTGGAAATAAAGAGCAGTTGTTCTGATGGGAATAATTGCTGTGATTACAGCTTGGTCCTCACTTCCGGGGCATTATTCGGTATTCCCATGATGCCCCCCCCCCCCCCTATTCCCCCTCTGATGCCTCAAATCTGCCGCTCTGAACGTGACCACAGCTGAGGAGCTTCACAAAGACAAAAGCTCTCACCCCAAAAGCACAGTGCAGGCGTGTGTGTGCGTGAGTGTGTGTGTGTTTAAAAGTTTAGTGACATCTCACGAAGCTACAAATAGATTTGAAAAAAAAACACACGAAAGAATATTTATCCAGGGGGCAGAAAGATGGAAAGAGACGTCAGGAATCACTTTTTCCTGATTTTTCCTTTTTTCCTGACTTTTTTGACCTCACACATCAAGTTACTCGGTATCGGAACAGTATCGTATCGGAACAGTATCTATCGGAACAGTATTGGTATCGGAACAGTATCGTATCGGAACAGTATCGGTATCGGAACAGTATCGGTATCACCAGAAAACCAACTTCAGGGGTCGAAAGCAACTCCATCAGTGAATGAAGTGATAGATGAAATGATGAATGGGAGCCAAGTACGTGTACGTGTAGTAGATCGATGCCTTCAATGTGGTTGCTATGGCAACTATGTGGCCCGGGGTAGGTTACCCAGCAATGCTACATCGCTGTGGGCTCAACCATCAGCTTCCTCCTCAGGTGGACGGATTTTAGTGAAGTTCCCGCTAAGAAAAGGCTGTTCTGAAGGTCAGAGTGTGCGAGAATCCAGAAGTTCTCGATTTTTGATGAAACAACTTCCCACAACAACAGCTCGTACCTCAGGACGGGTAGAAGCAGCTAAAATTAGAACACTAAATTCCACAAGAGGCCAAAGGGTTTTTACAGAGAATTCACGTCTGGGCGGCAGCAGAAACGATGCTGCGATAAAAATAACCCCAACTTTCTATTTCCCTCCTGCTCTCGTCTTCACTGGCTTCTCCACAGACGACGAGCTAATTTTAGCTCAGGATGACTCCCTCCGCGAGCGTGTCTGCCGACTCACCACACGTGAATCCTCCTGCACGTGCACCCCTCGCGTTGACGGGCAGCTCGGCGCCACACCAACGACGCGGCGCCAGCGGGAGGAAGGGCGAGCGGAGAACGGAGAGAACCCAGAGAACCCAGAGGAGAAGGGAGGATGGAAATAGACCTCAACTATATGGAGCCGATGTCCCCTGAAACAGAGGCGTAGCGTAGCGTAGCATTGTCCCGTGAGACGCCTTCATTCACAATAAATTTAACGATGTCACGCTTCTGCAGAAGCTATTTTGAGCTCAGAGAGAAACGATGAAACGGAAACAGGGAATCACACATTTTCTGGCTCCTCCGTCTGATTTCCAAAAACACACGCGTGACGAGCAGCATCCGGTTCCTGAACATGATTACCAGAATTAGCTAGGTTACGGCTGGAGGACCTAAAGACCTCCCAGCATTTAGCAGATGAGACAAGGACCCTGATCAGACCCAGACGGACCCCTGGTGTGGGGAGAGGACTGGTCCAGGACAACACGCTCTCCACCACCTCTGCACGGCAGATGTTGAAGCACCTGCTGAAGCACCTGCTGAAGCACCTGCTGTGCCCCAGTCACCTGTAGAGGCCAACAGAGGACCTCTGTCCCTGGACCGGCCCCAGCCAAGGGTTCGGGTTTTAATCTAATCCAGGGGTGAAAGGTCACCGGCCAAGCTTTGACCAACAAAAGGCAAAAACGTTCCAGATGTGTCGCTCACTTAAACCGTTTCCTTTAGCTTCATTTGCTTTTCTTTACTAGCTGTGAGCTGAATGTGCTAACAATGCTAACCCACCCTGGCGCCGCTGTCCCGTAAAGCTCCAGTAAAGATTTAGATTTGTGCGCCACACTGATTCTGATTCATTATTTCCTCCCACGGTTTTGACCATCTGATTGGTCGAAACGGGTCTTTGTGGGTCCAGTCGTCCACCTTCTCTGGACGGGAGAACTTTCTCTTCTCAGACCTCTGGAAATGAGGCTCTTTCTGCTATTAAAGCAAACAGGTTTTTAATTTTGCTTCATTATCATAGCAAACAGAACCGAGCTGCACTTTTGTTGCAACGGTTCTGGGTGTTTTTGCAGAGGTTCTGGTTCCTGTTCACTGAGGCTCAGAGCCTCGAGTCTCAAAACCAAATATCTCCACTTTGGTCCCGACTCAAGGAAAAGTGTTCCCCTCATCCACGGCAAACGTTGGCAGACTTTTAGAAATATTACGAGACCTGTTGTGATCTTCTCAGCGAGCGTCGCCTCATTTATTAAGGAATAAAGTCAATAAAAATGTAAAATGTAAGTCCAAATTAACTTTGGGTTCACCAACAGTATTTCACCATGAGTGACTGCACAGATTCTTCTCATCTTTATTCAGGCAGACGGATTATTGCGCCACCTGGCGGTGGAAATGCTGCCTGAGATTAGCTGCCTAAAATATTAACCAGATAGGATAAGACAGGTAACCAGAGCAGGTAACCAGAGCAGGTACCAGGTAACCTGTTTCCTTTACTATCACCAACCTCTTCTCAGCAGAACCACTTTTATCTTATAGAGCGAACGTTTGATTTGCTTTGATTCTTCCTTCAAAGGTTTGAAATGTTCTGTTCTTTTTTTTTTAACTCGAGTATAAAACAAGAGATTTGAACTCGCAAACACCTGAAACAAGGTTTGTCTTTAAATCAGGTTGGGAGGATGTTGGTTCCAACTTAACACCGTGTCCGTGACGTCAGTGCGGATGAACGCTCCGCGTGGCGGCTCGGCGGGTCACTGCTGCCGCCTGGTGGCGGGAGGAAGAAGTGCTGGTTCAGACAAGTTGGAGACTTTGGTTCATCTTCGAGATAGTTGCAGGAGAATGTTTGACTGGGGGAATGTAACAGTTTAACTCCTCTTTTCTGACAGAAATGCTAAACGTGCACGAGGATTTAAACGATAGCTTTTAACTGGCAATCTTCAACATGAAATGACAACGCTGAGACCCAGCATGGTGGTGGCGCCCCCTGTGGGGGTGCATCGGTAATAACTTTATTGCAAAAATACAGGTTCCCTCTTTCCCCGAGCAACACCACCCCAGGACTAACACACAGTCTACACACACCCACACAGACCCGACCACCAGCGCCACCTCCCCTCCTCTCTGGCCATCGCTCACAAACACACGTTCACCCTGATGTCACGTTCACCCTGATGTCGCGTTCACGTTCACCCTGATGTCGCGTTCACGTTCACCCTGATGTCACGTTCACCCTGATGTCGCGTTCACGTTCACCCTGATGTCACGTTCACGTTCACCCTGATGTCACGTTCACGTTCACCCTGATGTCGCGTTCACATTCACCCTGATGTCACATTCACCCTGATGTCACGTTCACCCTGATGTCGCGTTCACGTTCACCCTGATGTCACGTTCACCCTGATGTCGCGTTCACGTTCACCCTGATGTCACGTTCACCCTGATGTCGCGTTCACGTTCACCCTGATGTCGCGTTCACATTCACCCTGATGTCGCGTTCACGTTCACCCTGATGTCGCGTTCACGTTCACCCTGATGTCACGTTCACGTTCACCCTGATGTCACGTTCACCCTGTCACTAATGTCACACTCACTCACTCACTCCTGCTCTCCCTCCCCAGCAGGTCGCTCTTTTTGCATCCCATCGGTTAAAAGAGCGACTTCGATGCAGAGCAGCAAAGTTCCCAGCAGCTTTAACGTCTCCTCCTCCTCCTCCTCCTCCTCCTCATCTTCATCTCCAGGTGAGAGCGCCCGTCGCGGGGGGGTGTGGCCTCCTGGCTGTCTCTGATACAGGATAGCGAGGGAGGGTTGATTTGCATAGCAGACTCATGCGCTACAATTGGCTACATTCTCCCACATCCAGAACCCGAAAAACAAGGAAACCATCAAGAAACGGAGCCAGAAGAAAAGAAAGTGGCGAACGTTCAACAGACTCTCTGAGTTCAGCGCCAACCTTTGGTTTAGTTCCAACAATCTGTCGACTTCGGCTAGATTTACATTGGCCTCTCGTATAAGGACTTAGTTATCATAGGTTTTAGAATAAAGCATAGAATATATGTACTCTGCACATGTCAGAAAGCTCCTTGGTGCTGCGGGGGGGGGTCGATACAACTGAGGAAGGGTTGACATCTCTGAAAATATACCTCAAATACGTCATATAAAGCACGTTGACGCTGGACACGTCAGTGAAGACGAGTCTCCTGCTCACATCCAGGCTTCAGTGGGGGGGGGGGGGGGGGTAATAAGATCACCTGCAGCCTTTCAAACATCTCTGACCTCCACAAAGTGCACTTGTATCATCGCTCCGCTCAGGCGAAGCGTTTCCCTGTTGCGTCTCCTTCCGCCCGTGGTTCCTGTTTCTAGTTCCTCTTTGGGAGAAAGAAAAGAGCGAGAGCGAGGGGGGAGGAAAGAAAAAAGCTTCTCTGTTTAATCTCCCGGTAGAAACGGGAGGGCCGTCAGTAGGTCAGCGAGTGTTTTAGTCTGGTTTTTTTGGGGGGGGGGCTCCAGCTAGACACTTTTGAAGTGCACTCCACTCCTACTGGGAATGCAGACGTGAGGAAGTATCACTGTTAAATGTACCAAGATTTGTTAATGATCATTATCAACATTCCATAAGGTCTTATTCACTAACATACAGGTTTCATACGTCAGTTTGTCTGTACAAGACGGTTGTGATGAGAGTTCCGTCTCAGGAAGGAGAAACAGGCCTGTCACTCAGGCTACGTGAGCGTCCCAGCAGGAAATGCCCTAAAGAAAGAGGAAGAGGCGTGGCTTCGTGGTGAGAGCCTCCTCCTGAGCCGAGGGTCCCGTGTGTGGGGGGGGCTTCAATGGGATCCAGAGAAGGTGTGAGCCGAGGCTCTCCAACCAGGTTGATCGCACAGAGGAACCCTCTGAGAGCCCAGGAGGGGGGCAAAGACAAGAGTCCCAGGAGGACGAGGGCCCGCTGGGGGTGAGGTTGGAGTTAGGGGTCAGAATGACTGCATAGACAAGAAGGTGAGAAGGTGAGGGGAGGCGAAGCAGGGCGCACAGCTGTGCATGTGAGCGTGCATGTGGCTGCCTTTGCATGTTCCAAAAAATACAGCGAGCAGGACGAGGATGGCGGGCCGATCCCCCAGAGCCGACCCCGGGTCCACGTAGGGGGGCTGAGCTGGAGACGGACCAGGCTGCGACGTTACTGAAGCTGTGAGGGACCGTTGGAGGACAACCTGACGCCTGTCAGACACAACCAGAAGGCCCCGGCGCCGCCCGACACCTCCTGCCAGGAGAGACAGACGGCTGACGTTAGCACTGACCCGGGCCGGGCCAGAACCTGCTGCTACAGAACACGGGTCCAGAGAGATCCACCAGAGCCCCACAACCTCTGAGGTTTGGGCAGATTTACGGGTAAAACGATCACCTGAGGCGTCCGTTCATGGATGAATTTAAGAGGAAGTTCATGGAAGTGTAACATGAGCTAGCGTGCACGGTGGCAGGAACGTGCACGGAGTTTAAAATGACCTCAAGGGGACAGAAAAATATGAAGTTTTGACGCGTCACATTTTTACCAGGCACAAAAACCAGCTTCGCTTACTTTGGTGCCAGATTCATCTGGTTTTACAACCCAAAGAAGATTCCCAAATTCCCAAATGGAGAGTTTGTCATTGGAGTCCGATCTGGCACCAAAGGGAGCCGAGACTGTTCCCCTTAATAAAACATCATATGAGCTCAGTGCAGTCTTTACCTGTGAAGCGGAGGAGGGAGGTGGTGATAGGAGGTGTTGGTGATGAGGAGGATGGAGGAGGTGATGGTGGTGGAGGAGCAACAGGGACTCAGAAAAGAGGAAGTAAGCAGGGAGAGGGGACTGACATCAGCCTGCTTCACCTTAGAGACAGAGAGAGGGACAGATGGACACGTCCCGGATGGAAAAGCAGGACCGGAAGGAGACGAACAGCAAGAGGGGGAGAAGAGCACAGGGAACAGCAGAATGTGAAGCGACAGGACATCAGGCAAGTGCAGTTCCAGAGCGCGGCCACGAGGCGGCAGCAGAGCGCAGGAAGTCCAACTCACAAAGCTGCGGGTGGCGGTCAGACGACCGCGACGCGACGCCACCACGGTTCCGCTCAGGCTGCGTCCGATTCGCCTCGGGTTCTCCCCATCATCAGGCTCCGCCCCCAAACGGAAGTCCTGCAACGCCATTGGCTGAGGGGTTACAAAATGTCTGTCGGTGCTGGAACGCAAAGCCACGAGAGATACCTGCGAGGGATACCTGCATAGACGTCACCTTGTTGAGGTAGGCGGGGCTTCTGGTGCAGTCCGCCCCGTACGCACTCCTCTCCATGTCTGCGTTGGGGGTCTTGGAGCGAGCCTGCCCTCCCACCCTGGATATAAGCCTCTCTGACGGGCTGCAGCCTGAACACACACACGGAGGAGGATGCTGCTCAAAACACTGTGTGTGTGTGTGTGTGTGTGTGTGTGTGTGTGTGTGTGTGTGTGTGTGTGTACCTGTCCTCCCAGCTAAGAGGCTGGCTTGATATAGGGAGTCCAGCTCAGACAGCTCTGCCTCTTCGTGGTCACAGCTGTGGCGCCCCAGGGCATGCTGGGAGCTGTAGTGACCCGGAGAGGACTGGCAGCTGAAGCTGGCGTGCTGGCCGGAGGTCTGCGTCTGGATGGGGATGCAGCGGTCTGGGGGGGTGTCGTATGGTGTCACCACCGCGTTGGGACCGTCCAGGCTCCAGGAGGACCAGTGAGGCGTGCTGTCGGGTGGCCAGGGCGGAGCGGCCGTGGCGGACGAGTGGGGCCGGGGGGGCTGCCAGAGGGGCGTGAAAGGTTTGCTTGGCCCAGAAGATTCCACAGAAGAAGGTGGGGGAGGAGGCGAGGATGGGGGGGGAGGGTGTGTGTGAAGGGGTTCCAGGTGTGAGCCGTGCGGATCCCAGAGGCGCAGAGGAAGCGAGGGCAGGGAAATGGCCAAATGTCTCCCCAGAGGTCTGACGCTCACCCCCCCCACCTGCAGCAACTCGCACAGCCTCACCCCCACCCCCTCCCTACCAGCCTCACCCTCCTCCCCTCTCTTCCCTACCCCTCCGTCCTGCTCCACCTCCCTACAAGGTTCACAGGGGTGAGGGCTGCTCCGGACAAGCGCAGCTCCAGGGTGGGTGGGGTCCTGGCCCAAAGCTGAGTCCTGTCTGGGCGCGGCCTGGTCCTCCTCCTCCTCCTGACTGGGTGTCAGCAGTACTTGGACCGGGTCAGGCTGTTCACTGGAGGACAGAAGATGGGGAGGGCGTCAGTCAGTCGGCCCCCCCGAGGAAGAAAGAGCTGCTGTGACGTCAGGTGAGTTACTGCAGAGGGAAGGTCACAAACCAGGATAAACACACACACACACACGCGGGCACACACACCCACGCACACACACACACACACACACACACACACACACACACACACGCGGGCACACACACCCACGCACACACACACACACACACACACACACACACACACACACACACACACGATGCAGCCTTCCTGTAGCCATGCTGCTCCATTCCTCAGGCACCAGATGGAACTTTCTCAACCAAAAGACAGAAATCTGACGCAGCAGGACCGATGCGTGTTAGGGGGTCCGCAGCCACGTGCACGCTCAAGCAGCGCATGTGCAGGCTGTAACTGTAAATGAACTTTAAAAGGTGGTGTGTGTGTGCGTGTGTGTGTGTGCGTGTGTGTGTGTGCGTGCAGAAGCCAACATGTGTCTCCACCCATCCCCCACACTAACTGTGCCTCAGTAATTACCCAGCAGGCTTTGCAGCAGCAAGTTATAAATCAGCCTGGTGTTGATCAATAGAGGAGAGGAGGACGGTGATAAAAGGCTGAGCTCCTCTTCATCCTCCTCCTCTTCATCCTCCTCCTCTTCATCCTACTGTCCCCACACTTCAGTCACCTTTAGTTTGAATCCACTTTAACGGAGCTGCAAATTCAACAGCAACAAGTTGCTTCTTGTCAATGTTGCTGGTTCAAAGTTCTGCAGACATCAGAGGACGTGAGGACGTCCTGCTTATTTCAGGACTGTTGACCAATCGGAGGACGTGAGGACGTCCTGCTTATTTCAGGACTGTTGACCAATCAGAGGACGTGAGGACGTCCTGCTTAGTTCAGGACTGTTGACCAATCAGAAGACGTGAGGACGTCCTGCTTAGTTCAGGACTGTTGACCAATCAGAGGACGTGAGGACGTCCTGCTTAGTTCAGGACTGTTGACCAATCAGAAGACGTGAGGACGTCCTGCTTAGTTCAGGACTGTTGACCAATCAGAGGACGTGAGGACGTCCTGCTTAGTTCAGGACTGTTGACCAATCAGAGGACGTGAGGACGTCCTGCTTAGTTCAGGACTGTTGACCAATCAGAGGACGTGAGGACGTCCTGTTTAGTTCAGGGCTGTTGACCAATCAGAGGACGTGAGGACGTCCTGCTTAGTTCAGGGCTGTTGACCAATCAGAGGACGTGAGGACGTCCTGCTTATTTCAGGGCTGTTGACCAATCAGAGGACGTGAGGACGTCCTGCTTATTTCAGGGCTGTTGACCAATCGGAGGACGTGAGGACGTCCTGCTTATTTCAGGACTGTTGACCAATCGGAGGACGTGAGGACGTCCTGCTTATTTCAGGACTGTTGACCAATCGGAGGACGTGAGGACGTCCTGCTTAGTTCAGGACTGTTGACCAATCGGAGGACGTGAGGACGTCCTGCTTATTTCAGGGCTGTTGACCAATCGGAGGACGTGAGGACGTCCTGCTTATTTCAGGACTGTTGACCAATCGGAGGACGTGAGGACGTCCTGCTTAGTTCAGGACTGTTGACCAATCGGAGGACGTGAGGACGTCCTGCTTAGTTCAGGACTGTTGACCAATCGGAGGACGTGAGGACGTCCTGCTTAGTTCAGGACTGTTGACCAATCGGAGGACGTGAGGACGTCCTGCTTAGTTCAGGACTGTTGACCAATCGGAGGACGTGAGGACGTCCTGCTTAGTTCAGGACTGTTGACCAATCGGAGGACGTGAGGACGTCCTGCTTATTTCAGGACTGTTGACCAATCGGAGGACGTGAGGACGTCCTGCTTATTTCAGGACTGTTGACCAATCGGAGGACGTGAGGACGTCCTGCTTAGTCCAGGACTGTTGACCAATCGGAGGACGTGAGGACGTCCTGTTTAGTCCAGGACTGTTGACCAATCGGAGGACGTGAGGACGTCCTGCTTAGTTCAGGACTGTTGACCAATCGGAGGACGTGAGGACGTCCTGCTTATTTCAGGGCTGTTGACCAATCAGAGGACGTGAGGACGTCCTGCTCAGTTCAGGGCTGTTGACCAATCGGAGGACGTGAGGACGTCCTGCTTAGTTCAGGACTGTTGACCAATCGGAGGACGTGAGGACGTCCTGCTTAGTTCAGGACTGTTGACCAATCGGAGGACGTGAGGACGTCCTGCTTAGTTCAGGACTGTTGACCAATCGGAGGACGTGAGGACGTCCTGTTTAGTTCAGGACTGTTGACCAATCGGAGGACGTGAGGACGTCCTGCTTAGTTCAGGACCTTTGACCAATCAGAGGACGTGAGGACGTCCTACTTATTTCAGGACCTTTGACCAATCGGAGGACGTGAGGACGTCCTGTCACCACAGCACAGATGAATGCAAAGCTCCAAAACCAAAGAGTCTTTTGATTTCAACACACTAAATCATCCATTTAATTTGAAGATTTGAAGTTGTTCACTATTGTGACATCATCGATTTCAACTCTGTTGGTGATTATTTGTTTAGATTTGAATGAAAAATCTGCACTTTTGATTGATTGATTGCTAGATTCGGACCACCTGTCTCCATCTGGACTGACGTCGGGCTGTGTCCGACTCCACCCCCTCGTTCCCTGTTCACTACTCACTATCGTGGGTTGAGTGAACTACTCAATTTAAAGTTAGCATTCGGGCAACGGCGTCATTTACGTAAAGTGACGTCATGGTGTCGCATAATAATCACGAAGCGGTCGCCGGGAAAAGTGGCCATTCAGCGGTCATTTTATGAAAATGCGATATTTTACCCTATAACTAACTTTATATAATAAAATGAAATATTAATGTCAATAATAATACAATAATAATTACTTATTACCTAAAATATTTAGTGTCCCTTGACATTTTCAAGCCAAGACGTGATGGAACATTCTCAAGTCATATTCCGCTGTAGTGAAAACATTTAATAAAGCAAATTTTCATCAAAAAATGGATCAAAGCTACTTTTCATCTATGTAAATATTCTTTTACTGAGATTCTGTCGCCTGGTGAGGAACAGACGATTCTGAAGAACAATTTTAAGTGAGGGGGGGGATCAGTGAAGATTGGTTGATTTTTTTTTTTACACATTTATGTTGTAATATTTTAAGATGATCATATTGGATCCCTACTGAAAAAAAATCTTATTTCCAAAAATTTCATATATCAAACCGCACAGTAGAAATTACGTTAAAAAATGTCTCGGAAAATGTATCCCATCAGCCTTTACGGATGGGATGGGATACATTTTCCGAGTTCGGGTGCATCGCTTGTACACTACTTTTCGCAGTGCATTGTGGGATACATTGAGTGCACTACACAGGGTCCAGCGATGCTCACTAACAATTCGGACACTATTTCAAAATGGCGTCCACACTATTGAGGGCACTATGTAGGGTACAGGGGGGGTTAGGACACAGCCACAGTTTGAATGAAGAATTCTTTTGATTGGAGTGTTTGTGGTCTTGAACGCAGCCTTCCAGCCCCGGTCGACGCTCACCTTCCACCTCCTCACGCAGCACAACTAACACAGCAGGACACACACAAACACAGGCTGCACGCGGGACAACACACAGCCCAGGAGTGCTGGACACTCCAGCAGGACACACAGCGGACGGAGGCTCTGGCAGCACGCGTCTACGCAGAGCAGCACAGCGACAATGCAGCGAAGCGGCGAGGCACAGAGCAGCGCGGCGCCCTCTCTGTTGTGAAGGCAGAAGCTAGATTTCACTGCACTGCAACACACCCCAACCCAGGCAACAAAGAGGTGTGTGTGCTTCAAAAACACACACTCACACACACAGAAGCAGGCGCATAGGTTTGAACAACAAAACGTCTCCTGAAACATTTGGGGATATACAGCTCTGCTAGAAGCTTTAGGATGGAATCTAAAAACATTAAAGGGATCTTTCACTTTAAAAACTGGACCTCCCAGCGACAACCAGCTGGAAAACAGGGAGCTTTGGCTGAGCTTTAAGGCAGAGGAGCAAACCCTGAGGCCCTTGACACCTACCCATGACCCTATCAATGACCCTACCCATGACCCTAACCCTACCCATGTTCCTACCCATGACCCTAACCCTACCCATGTTCCTACCCATGACCCTAACCCTACCCATGTTCCTACCCATGACCCTAACCCTACCCATGTTCCTACCAATGAGCCTATCAATGACCCTACCCATGTTCCTACCCATGACCCTAACCCTACCCATGTTCCTACCCATGACCCTAACCCTACCCATGTTCCTACCAATGAGCCTATCAATGACCCTACCCATGTTCCTACCCATGACCCTAACCCTACCCATGTTCCTACCCATGACCCTACCAATGAGTCTATCAATGACCCTACCCATGTTCCTACCCATGACCCTAACCCTACCCATGTTCCTACCCATGACCCTAACCCTACCCATGTCCATACCCATGACCCTAACCATGTCCCTACCAATGTGTCTACCAATAACCCTACCCATGTTCCTACCCATGACCCTACCAATGAGTCTATCAATGACCCTACCCATGTTCCTACCCATGACCCTAACCCTACCCATGTTCCTACCCATGACCCTAACTCTACCCATGTCCCTACCCATGACCCTAAGATTAACCCCCCCAATGTCCCTACCCATGTCCCTACCCATGACCCTATCAATGACCCTACTAATGACCCTATCAATGACTCTACTAATGACCCTATCAATGACTCTACTAATGACCCTATCAATGACTCTACTAATGACCCTACCAATGACCCCCTAAAGCAGGTCTTATACCTCAACCTACCACCAGGGGGGGGCTGGAGATGCTTCAGCTTCAACTAATGGGAGCTACTTTTTAAAACATGAACAGTATTTTTGTCAGTTGCTGTTTAAAGTCGTTGTGGTTAAGACAAACCTACACCCTCACACAAGAACGCAGAACCCAACAGATTATGGGCGTTTGTGCAGAACTGACAACACAGGAGTGGGTCACACACACCCACACACACACACACTCACACACACACACACACACACACACACACACACACACACAGGAGACACCTGAGGGTACACCACGTGAGGGGGAGGAGGAGGACAAGGACTGTGAGGTGGTTCAGAACAGGTGCTGCTGAGGAGACATGGGGGACAGTGGTGGTACCTGTGAGGCCCCTGTCGACGGGCGCTTCCTGTCTCCCGTTCCATCTCTTGCTCCTGCCTGTGCTTGAGTGGGGCCCCAGGGCTCCTCATGCACGCAGCTACAGCCAATCCGCTATGAGTGTTAGCCTCATGCAGGGGTCTGAGCACAGCTGAGGATGTTAACAGGAGAAAAGAGTGGCGGAGGGAAAGAATGAATGGGGGAGGAAAGAAGGAGAGAGAATGGAAGAAATACAAATGGAGGAGGGAAAAGAGAAGAGAGAAAGAGAATCGGAGTGGTTATGAAGGGGCCAGCATGCATTTGTCTGTCAGGAGATGTGTCGAGCTCCTGTTAAAGCCTGCCCCCCCCCCCCAGAAACCTCCAGGTTTTTCATAATCTTGGTCAAAAGTCATGGAAAGCTTTGTGCTTTGATCCGTGTTTTGGTGGGAACCATCAGGAGCTGAAGCACGTCTCCAGCTCACTGTTTGAGAGGGTGTCACAACCCTCCCAAGTGCCTCAGCAGGAGGTCAGCTGGTCATTCCTGGGTCACATGACCGTGGAAACACCCTCTGCTGATGGTCACGGCCAACGTCTCATGAGTCAAGACCAGGTGGACGCATGTTTGAGGCCCTGGCGCCAAAAATTACAGAAGAAAAAGAAATTTCTTGGTGGTGAAACTTTGGGTGGCGGCACCTTTAAGGCTGTTATATAAAGTGTTCTAGAGGACGCGAGAGGAGGCCACAGAAGAGGAGCCAGGCCCGTCCTGGCCGGCGTTGAGAAGAGTCTGACAGATAGAAGCAGAACAAAGGACGGGAGATGGCAGCGCTGCTGTTGGCTGGAGCGTCCTCGCAAACAGGCGGGCAGATTGTTGGACGCCTCTGTGGGGATGTTACGCAATCGCTCGGACCGCATCGTCCTTTCACCGCCACCAGGTTGTGTGTGTGTGTGTGTGGAGGGGGGGGTGAATGTGTGTGTGTGAGAGGGAGTGAATGTGTGTGTGTGTGTGTGTGTGGAGGGAGTGAATGTGTGTGTGTGGAGGGGGTGAATGTGTGTGTGTGAGAGGGAGTGAATGTGTGTGTGTGGGAGGGAGTGAATGTGTGTGTGGAGGGGGGGCGTGAATGTGTGTGTGTGTGGGAGGGAGTGAATGTGTGTGTGTGTGTGTGTGGAGGGAGTGAATGTGTGTGTGTGGGAGGTAGTGAATGTGTGTGTGTGGAGGGGGGGGCGTGAATGTGTGTGTGTGTGGGAGGGAGTGAATGTGTGTGTGTGTGTGGAGGGGGGGCGTGAATGTGTGTGTGTGTGGGAGGGAGTGAATGTGTGTGTGTGTGTGTGGAGGGGGGGCGTGAATGTGTGTGTGTGTGGGAGGGAGTGAATGTGTGTGTGTGTGTGTGTGTGTGTGGAGGGGGGGGCATAAATATGTAGTTTAGTTGTTGCTCTACACTTGCTCTATCTCCACCTCTCTCTCTCTCTCTCTCTCTCAGACACACACACACACACACACACACACACACACACACCAAAAATATGCACAACAACACAACATTCTTTCATGAAGCTGTTTGCAGTATTTGTCGGTGATGCCGTTGGTCCCACTCTTCTGGACTGTTCTGTTAGCCATAAATGCTAACGTTAGCCATAAATGCTAACGTTAGCCATAAATGCTAACGTTAGCATGCCGACAGAGGAAAATGAAAAAAAGTGTTTCACATCTGGATTTCCAGAATAAAGCTGCAGTCCAGTCCAGCGTGTCTGTGCTGTTGGTCTGTTGACGAGGGTGAAGAGTTTTAGTCGCCGACGTTTCCATGGCAACAAAGGGCGATGCTCCAGACGCAGCAGCATTTCTCTCCACCCTCATGCTGCTTCGCTGCAGCACCAGATTAAAGTTCAGCTGCGTCTGGTTCGGCCCAGCTCCACCAGAGGTCTGGTCTGGGTGGTGACCCGGACCCGAGGGGGGGGCCAGGCTGCTGCATCCCATCATGTTTCAGGTCACACTTGCTGTCACCCCATCATGGAGGGGGCAGGTGTTTAGGATCCATGATCGGTGCTGCACGTCAGCACTCTGAAGTGGTGATTCTCCCACACAGTGCCGGTCAGTGAACGTCCCACAGATGGGGGGGGGGGGGGGGGAGACAGATGGGAAAGAGGACCAAGAGGAGGTCAGACAGAACCACGGACTCTCCGGTTGGGATCACGTCAGGAGACAATAGCCACACCCTGAACCCAGAGTGGGTCCAAAACCACCTGGAACCATCAACGACCTTTAGATCCTGGACCCCCTGAGATTAGACCGTCAAGGTCA
>NC_042285.1:579258-581758 GCF_901000725.2 Takifugu rubripes
AGAAAACAGAGGGATCTAGGACACAGACAGTCAGGAGGCAGATGGATCCAGGACACAGACAGTCAGGAGGCAGATGGATCCAGGACACAGACAGTCAGGAGGCAGATGGATCCAGGACACAGACGCTCAACAAAAGCAGCAGAACGCACCTCCGATCCTCATCTACCGACTCAATTCAGCTGGTGCAAATTAGAGATGGTGGAGGACAGAGGACTCACAGCACCATCAGCACCTTCAGAACCTTCAGAACCTTCAGCACCTTCAGAACCTTCAGCACCTTCAGCACCTTCAGAACCTTCAGAACCTTCAGCACCTTCAACACCTTCAGCACCTTCAGCACCTTCAGAACCTTCAGCACCTTCAGAACCTTCAGCACCTTCAGCACCTTCAGCACCTTCAGAAACTTCAGCACCTTCAGAACCTTCAGAACCTTCAGCACCTTCAGAACCTTCAGCACCTTCAACACCTTCAGCACCTTCAGCACCTTCAGAACCTTCAGCACCTTCAGAAACTTCAGCACCTTCAGAACCTTCAGCACCTTTAACACCTTCAACACCTTCAGCACCATCAGCAGCTTCAACACCTTCAGAACCTTCAGCACCTTCAGCACCTTCAGCACCTTCAGAAACTTCAGCACCTTCAGAACCTTCAGCACCTTTAACACCTTCAACACCTTCAGCACCATCAGCAGCTTCAGAACCTTCAGCACCTTCAGAACCTTCAACACCTTCAGAACCTTCAGCACCATCAGCATCTTCAGAAACTTCAACACCATCAGCACCTTCAACACCATCAGCACCTTCAGCACCACCAGCACCTTCAGAACCTTCAGCACCTTCAACACCTTCAGAGCCTTCAACACCTTCAGCACCTTCAGCACCACCAGCACCTTCAGCACCACCAGCACCTTCAGAACCTTCAACACCTTCAGAACCTTCAGCACCATCAGAAACTTCAACACCATCAGCACCTTCAGCACCTACAGAACCTTCAACACCTTCAGAACCTTCAGCACCTTCAGCACCTTTAACACCTTCAGCACCATCAGCAGCTTCAGAACCTTCAGAACCTTCAGCACCTTCAGAACCTTCAACACCTTCAGAACCTTCAGCACCATCAGCATCTTCAGAAACTTCAGTACCTTCAGCACCTTCAGCACCTTCAACACCATCAGCACCTTCAGAACCTTCAACACCTTCAACACCTTCAGCACCACCAGCACCTTCAGAACCTTCAGCACCTTCAACACCTTCAGCACCTTCAGAACCTTCAGAACCTTCAGCACCTTCAACACCATCAGCACCTTCAGAACCTTCAACACCTTCAGCACCTTCAACACCTTCAGAACCTTCAGAACCTTCAGCACCTTCAACACCATCAGCACCTTCAGAACCTTCAGCACCTTCAACACCTTCAGCACCCTCAACACCATCAGCACCTTCAGAACCTTCAACACCTTCAGCACCTACAGAACCTTCAGCACCTTCAGTACCTTCAACACCTTCAGAACCCTCAACACCTTCAGCCCCTTCAGCACCTTCAGCACCATCAGCACCATCAGCACCTACAGAACCTTCAGCACCTTCAGCCCCTTCAGAACCAGAGCCCCGTAGTTCCTCCCCTCTCCTCCGGACTGGTTCCCATCTGAAACCTCAGCCTCTGGTGCTCCTCAGGGTTCGGTGGTCGGCCATTATCGTTTGTGTGTTTATGTTCCTTGATTATTGTCTGTCCATCTTTACTGTTGTGTTGTGTTACGTCTGTTATTGTCAGAACAGTCGGACGTCTGAATTCAGAGATTAATCCACTGAATTGGCTCCAGGCTTGGGGATTGTACGCCAGTGAAAGTCCTCACAGAGATAGCAAGATAAAGGTGTGTGTGAGGTGGTCTTACGTCTCCCAGACGCAGGCAGGTTCCCAGGCTGTGTATGACGTCCTCAGCCAGGTCCGAATGGTCCGAATCCCAGACCAGCCCGATGGACACGATCTCCGGGGAGTTCATCAGCACCCGGCGGATCCGCAACACCTCCCCACAGTTACTCTGGTGGAGAGAAGGAGCGCAGGTGAGGGGGGGGGCACCATTGTGTCACGGTGTTGTGTGACCACCTCCAGAACCAGAACCACATTCCTTCAGTCAGAACCAAACCGGATCGCTGCGTTTCCTCTCCTGGGCCTTCTGTTCAGAACTGTGTGTTCTGTATCCTTCCTTTGAGTCATGACCCACCACAGAGCCGGGACACACACACACACACACACACACACACACACACGCACACACGCACACACACACACACTCACACACGCACACACACACACACACACACACACACACACGCACACACACACACACACACACACACACACACGCACGCACACACACACACACACACACGCACACATACACGCACACACACACGCACACACTCACACACACCCGCACACACACACGCACACACACACACACACACAAACACACACACACACACTCACACACACACACACG
>NC_042285.1:586758-594258 GCF_901000725.2 Takifugu rubripes
GAACAAGGGGGCAACACTGTGGTCTCACATCCCCACACGCTCACAAGGTTGTGTGAGTGTGCATCACCTCGAGGTGCATATGTGTAGCATCACACCAGATGAAACTGACAATAAGATTTGTGTGTGTTTGCGTGTGTGAGTGTGTGTATCCTCCCAGCGCGGGCTTTGCACACTCAGCGCTTTCAGTCAGCCAATTAATTACAGAGAAGCACTGAAGAAAAAGAGTGTGCAGAACACACACACACGTACACACGTACACATACACACAGAACTCCTCTGCACATAACACCACACCTCCCATCTCAGAGAGGCATATTTGTCATCAGTGACGCAACAAATGGCTGAAACTAAGCTGCATGAAGCTTGTTCGCTATGAGGCCTCAACAAATATTATAGATCTGTAGAGGTCTGTTCTGCAGCCATTGGAACGCAACAGTCGCTCATCACGATCAGCAGGACACAACAGTCGCTCATCACGTGCAGCAGGACACAACAGTCGCTCATCACGTGCAGCAGGACACAACAGTCGCTCATCACGATCAGCAGGACACAACAGTCGCTCATCACGTGCAGCAGGACACAACAGTCGCTCATCACGTGCAGCAGGACACAACAGTCGCTCATCACGATCAGCAGGACACAACAGTCGCTCATCACGTGCAGCAGGACACAACAGTCGCTCATCACGATCAGCAGGACACAACAGTCGCTCATCACGTGCAGCAGGACACAACAGTCGCTCATCACGATCAGCAGGACACAACAGTCGCTCATCACGTGCAGCAGGACACAACAGTCGCTCATCACGTGCAGCAGGACACAACAGTCGCTCATCACGATCAGCAGGACACAACAGTCGCTCATCACGTGCAGCAGGACACAACAGTCGCTCATCACGATCAGCAGGACACAACAGTCGCTCATCACGATCAGCAGGACACAACAGTCGCTCATCACGTGCAGCAGGACACAACAGTCGCTCATCACGTGCAGCAGGACACAACAGTCGCTCATCACGATCAGCAGGACACAACAGTCGCTCATCACGTGCAGCAGGACACAACAGTCGCTCATCACGTGCAGCATGAAGCAGGCACAACAGTCGACGTCATCACGTGCAGCAGGACACAACAGTCGCTCATCACGATCAGCAGGACACAACAGTCGCTCATCACGTGCAGCAGGACACAACAGTCGCTCATCACGTGCAGCAGGACACAACAGTCGCTCATCACGTGCAGCAGGACACAACAGTCGCTCATCACGTGCAGCAGGACACAACAGTCGCTCATCACGATCAGCAGGACACAACAGTCGCTCATCACGTGCAGCAGGACACAACAGTCGCTCATCACGTGCAGCAGGACACAACAGTCGCTCATCACGATCAGCAGGACACAACAGTCGCTCATCACGATCAGCAGGACACAACAGTCGCTCATCACGATCAGCAGGACACAACAGTCGCTCATCACGTGCAGCAGGACACAACAGTCGCTCATCACGTGCAGCAGGACACAACAGTCGCTCATCACGTGCAGCAGGACACAACAGTCGCTCATCACGTGCAGCAGGACACAACAGTCGCTCATCACGTGCAGCAGGACACAACAGTCGCTCATCACGTGCAGCAGGACACAACAGTCGCTCATCACGATCAGCAGGACACAACAGTCGCTCATCACGTGCAGCAGGACACAACAGTCACTCATCACGTGCAGCAGGACACAACAGTCGCTCATCACGATCAGCAGGACACAACAGTCGCTCATCACGTGCAGCAGGACACAACAGTCGCTCATCACGTGCAGCAGGACACAACAGTCGCTCATCACGTGCAGCAGGACACAACAGTCACTCATCACGATCAGCAGGACACAACAGTCGCTCATCACGATCAGCAGGACACAACAGTCGCTCATCACGTGCAGCAGGACACAACAGTCGCTCATCACGTGCAGCAGGACACAACAGTCGCTCATCACGTGCAGCAGGACACAACAGTCGCTCATCACGTGCAGCAGGACACAACAGTCGCTCATCACGTGCAGCAGGACACAACAGTCGCTCATCACGTGCAGCAGGACACAACAGTCGCTCATCACGTGCAGCAGGACACAACAGTCGCTCATCACGTGCAGCAGGACAGGCTGATAATCAGGGAAAAGGATGAAGGAGACAACAGAAATTGTTTGTACCAGCAGCCATTTCCAAACTACAGCTCCATTTTAAACCACTGCCTGTTTATTTGTGTGACGTATTTCCTGTTCAAATGTTTGCTAAATGCTGCAGTCGTATCGGTGCAGCTGCTTCCTTTTGTGAGCTACTTAGACCAGGCGTAGCGGAACGCTGTTGCGCAACCATCTGCAAATGTCTCCCTGCTGTTCCTGTGAGGACGTGAGGACGTGGGACCCTTTTGTCCGTGAACCCTGACCTCTGGGGCACCTCTGACCTCTGGTGCACCCCTGACCTCTGGTGCAGCCCTGACTTCTGGTGCACCCCTGACCTCTGGAGCACCCCTGACTTCTGGTGCACCCCTGACCTCTGGAGCACCCCTGACCTCTGGGGCACCCCTGACCTCTGGAGCACCCCTGACCTCTGGGGCACCCCTGACCTCTGGTGCAGCCCTGACCTCTGGGGCACCCCTGACCTCTGGGGCACCCCTGACCTCTGCTGCACCCCTGACCTCTGGGGCAGCCGTGACCTCTGGGGCACCCCTGACCTCTGGTGCAGCCCTGACCTCTTGGCCACCCCTGACCTCTGGGGCAGCCCTGACCTCTGGGCCACCCCTGACCTCTGGGGCACCCCTGACCTCTGGTGCAGCCCTGACCTCTGGGGCACCCCTGACCTCTGGGGCACCCCTGACCTCTGGTGCAGCCCTGACCTCTGGGGCACCCCTGACCTCTGGGGCACCCCTGACCTCTGGGGCAGCCGTGACCTCTGGGGCACCCCTGACCTCTGGTGCAGCCCTGACCTCTGGGCCACCCCTGACCTCTGGGGCAGCCCTGACCTCTGGGCCACCCCTGACCTCTGGGGCAGCCCTGACCTCTGGGGCAGCAGGTTTTACCTTCAGAGCACAGAAGATGCAGGAGTCCTCCATGCACTTGTGTGTGGTCAGCTGTCGGAAGCTTCTGCGGAAGATGTCGAGGTGCCACAAGACCTGAGACACAGGAGAAAAAAGGGATTCTTTAAAATCGGTTCTGCTTGAAACGTTTCGACTTTTGTGCCAAGAAGAGCGAGTGAGTGAGCTGGAGGGAACTCCTCCGACCACCGCTCGCCGGGGTTTCAGCCATTTTGGGCTGATTGTTGTGTTTCCCAGCAGCTCCATGTGTGTGTGTGGCTCCTTTGGGGGGGGAGAGAGGGAGAGAGGGGGGAGAGAGGGAGAGAGAGAGGGAGGGAGAGAGGGAGAGAGGGAGGGAGAGAGGGGGGGAGAGAGGGAGGGAGAGAGGGAGAGAGGGAGGGAGAGAGGGAGAGAGGGAGAGAGGGAGGGAGAGAGGGAGAGAGGGAGGGAGAGAGGGAGAGAGGGAGGGAGAGAGGGAGAGAGGGAGAGAGGGAGACCCCTTCAAGTCCTCCCCTGCCTCCATCTCCAGTGTATAATTAGAGGACGGCTGTTTATTCGGAGTGTTGAAGGAGAATATTGACACTCCACCGTCCCTGCGGCTGCACCCGCACAGCAACACACACACACACACACACACACACACACACATAGGTAGCCGCACACGTGTGCAAGGAAAGACCACGATGATGGAGAGATGACAGGGTGTGTGTGTGTGTGTGTGTGTGTGTGTGTGTGTGTGTGTGCCCAGTTTATTTGGTCATGATGAATTTGGCTCAGCTCACTGCTGCAGCCACTAGGACGACACACTCCTCTTTTCATCCATCCATCCATCCATCCATCCATCCATCCATCCATCCATCCATCCATCCATCATCCATCCATCCATCACCCATCCATCCATCCATCATCCATCCATCCATCCATCCATCCATCATCCATCCATCCATCCATCATCCATCCATCATCCATCCATCCATCCATCCATCATCCATCCATCATCCATCCACCCATCATCCATCCACCCATCATCCATCCATCCATCATCCATCCATCCATCCATCCATCCATCCTTCTCCCATTAGCCGCTCCTCTTTTCTTTCATTTCAACTCTCTTTCTCACCAAATTCTCCTTCGCAAAAACACAATTTTCCTCTCGTTTGACTCGTTAACAAAAAATCACCTTATTTTCAAGTGTACTTCTGCACATTTTGATCTAATTTCTTAATTTATTTGAAGGAATTGAAGGAAAAAGACACGAACCCTGAGTGCTGCCCCCTGCTGTTCCAGCGTGTCCCTGCAGCTGTAGCTCATGGTGGTCACTAAACCAGATGTTTGTGCTTCTACCTGCTGCATCAAGACGTCCAGAAGCGTCTCCTTGTTGATCCTAAAGGATCTTTGCTTGTATTTCTGAATTTATGGTATATTAACAGACACAAACGCCGCCCGCTGACCCGTCCTGATGGCGGAAATGTCTTGAAAATTCCCAAACCGGCTGCAGAACTGAGCAGAATAAACAGTCGTGGATGGAGCAAAACTGCAGGATCAACATCCTCGTGTTCCAGATGCAAGCAGCTGGCAGCGCTCGCGCAGCAAAGCCCCACGTTAGCCTCCACTTAGCCCCAACGTTCTTAATCCTATCAGCTTTTGCTGCTTTGCTTTCCTTATTTTGGACGGCAAACACCACCTAGCAGCCACGGACAGCTGCAGCTCCTGGCTGATCCCGGCGCTGCAGTTTGGACCCATCGGGCGGCCGCTTGACAACCATCATCTGAGCAGAGCAGCAGCTCCGCTCCTCTAATGTAGGTGATGATGCAGAGCAGCCAATCAGGCCTCTCCCTGTTCGCTGTGTGGCCCCGACTCCTGGAAACCACTTTTCCTTGGGCTCCAGCGTGGCTGTGATTGCAGACATAATCAGCGTCTTCGCGTTGTTTTTAATTAATTCCCTGATCCATATTTGCACTGATGGAAGCGTCGTGCTGCTGTGGACCAGCGCTCGTGTACTTGATTATTTTAATTGAAAGGCCGACGTGCAGAGAGGAGGGAGCTGCATCGCCGCTTTAACACGCTCCCCTCGTCACGCCACGCTCTCCGCTCACGCCCGTCACACAACTCCACTTCCAGAGGCTCACAATGACCACACAGCGTGAAGGACCCTGCATGAAGGGCGTCCGGGGTCCTCCTGAGGACAAATGTTGAAGCTTTCACCAACATAAATGAAATAAACTAAAATACGAACGATATCATTTTCCACAGAATGAAGCTCCTGGAAAATTAAGAACTAAAGTGAATCAACGTACACACACTCCCTGTGTGTGTGTGTGTGTGTGTGTGTGTGTGTGTGTGTGTGTGTGTGCGTGTGTGTGTGTGTGTGTGTGTGTGTGTGTGTGTCCTTGAATTGGCCCACTCTGCTGTGCTCAAACCTCCTCTCCTGCCTTTGTTGAGGAATTTTCTTTCTTTTCCCCAGAAACTTTCTGCCCTTCACGTCCTCTTTTCCTCCCTCCTTCCCTCCTCCCTCCTTCCCTCCTCCCCCCTACCTGCTTTGACTCCTTCTGCGACGACGTCCCCTCAGCGCTCTTGATTTGTTTTTCACTTCTTTTTCGTCTCCTTCACAAACTTCCCTCCTTCTCATCCGTCTCATCACCCTCCCAACTCCCCAATCCTCAACCCCCCCCTCTCAAGAGGCATTTGTGTGTTTTTGTGCCAGCTGGAACCGGTGTGTGTGTGTGTGTGTGTGTGTGTGTGTGTAGACAGGATGTCCACAGTGAAGCCAGACTGACTGTGGTGCCAAACCCACCAGAACACGTAAACACCTCTTAATATGGCTCTAATCTCATCTCTGCGCTTAAATATCAATTTAGTGTCGTCAGGGTGGTGGTGGTGGGGGGAGGATGGGGGGGGGGGGATTGGGGGGTGTCACTACTTTAACCACTTCATAACACAATGACAAATGCAGGTGTAATGAACCCTGCACATCTGTCCAGACATCATTAAACATCTGTCCCTGCATCATCATCAGCCCTGATTAATTGAGTCACCAGATTTTGGATTAAAAGAATTAAAACATCAAAAACCTTCAAAGGTAGAAAAACTTTGCTGCTCGGTCAGAATTTAGGGTGATCGACGGGAGGAGCTTGAAGAATCTTTTACGTTATTAAACCCGTTTTCTGGAGAGAGTTTAAGTTTGCTGTTCTCTGAAGGAGATGGCTGTCGCCATGGTAACTGACCTGCAGGGCGCTGTTGAGGAAGCAGCTGTTCTGGCCCGGCTCGTTGCTCAGGCCTTTGCTGGGTGCGATGGAGGTCATGGTTCTGGGGGTCACCAGCCCCTGCGCCCCACCCGCTGCTCCGCCGCCTGACGCAAAGTAGTTCCTCTTCCACGACATCACGACCCGGACGCCCCCGTTTCCACGGGGAGGGGCCGAGGCGGCAGACGAGCGGCGGGCGCTATGTCACTCCCATGAGAGGACGAGGGAGAATGGGAGGGAAGCAGAGGAGGACGACGCTCGAGGAGGACGAGGAAGGAGGCAGCAGCCGCTGATGGAGACGCCGGACGGGGATTTGGCGCCCATACAACCCCCCCCCCCACTACAGCCGTGCTTCTACTTCAAAATCCGTCCACTTGCGGCCACTTTTTCTTTCTTTAGCTCCTTGGATTTGCTCCCGAGGACACGGGGACACGTCCAACGTGTCCTTCGCTGACGTCCAGCGATGAGGACCTTCAATAAAGACGCTCCGACGTCTCCCTGTAAGACAGGAAAACCAACACGCTCATTTTCCATCCAAAACACGTGGAAAAGGCTGAAGTTCAGACTTCCTGTCGGGTCCAAAACATCCAGAACGGAGATTAAAACCAAACCTTCAGTAACGTCGGCAACAAACAGCCAAACGTGTCAACAGCCATAATCCAGTTATGGATTAGCAGCTTTTTAATCTCTCGTTTCACTATTTTAACATCCTGAATGACGAAAACCACCAACTGCACAGAACCATCGCGCGTGTGTGTGTGTGTGTGTGTGTGTCAGCAAGTGTGTGTTTGTGAAGTTGCATAACACCACAGGGCAGCAGCAAACAGATCCGCAGTGCTGCCCCCCCCCCCCGCTTCAGCCTGGTTCCTGCCACCGCTCCCCCCTTTGGCGAGAGGCCAGAGGGCGCAGGGAGGCTGCGTCGATCAGCGTGGGCTGGTTGCCGTGGCGATGGCCTCATGGTGACAAAGGCAGGGTGATGAGAGGGTAGGAAGGGTGATGGGGTAATGCCGTCACAGGGGTGGCAGAGAGGAGCGAAAGTGGCTATTTTTGCTCGACAACACAGTTTCAGCCTTGTCATACAGTGTGTGTGTGTGTGTGTGTGTGTGTGTGTGTGTGTGTGTGTGTTTGTGTGTCTGCAGCTGAGCCTGTGTGAAGTGTGTGATCATGCTGCCTCTCTGACTGCAGCCTGCACGAACA
>NC_042285.1:599258-671126 GCF_901000725.2 Takifugu rubripes
GTAGGCTCAGCTTTAGTTTGTGGAATTCTGACTTTTATCCTGAAGACACGACTTTGCATCTTTGTCTAATCTCCTTCGTCATTAACTCGATCTTAATTCCACCAAAATCCATCACAAACTTTCAAAATAAATGTTCCTCTGATCTCCCTTCAGTTGCCCCCAGCTGCCCCGGCCTCATGGTGAAGGGTGTCAGTATTCCCGTCAGTATTCCCTCACTATTCCTGTCAGTATTCCTGTTAGCATTCCTGTCAGTATTCCCTCACTATTCCTGTCAGTATTCCTGTTAGCATTCCTGTCAGTATTCCTTCACTATTCCTGTCACTATTCCTGTCAGTACTCCGTCAGTATTCCGTCAATATTCCGGTCAGTATTCCCTCAGTATTCCTGTCAGTATTCCCGTCAGTATTCCCTCAGCATTCCTGTCAGTATTCCCTCAGTATTCCTGTCAGTATTCCCTCAGTATTCCTGTCAGTATTCCTGTTAGTATTCCTGTCAGTATTCCCTCAGTATTCCGTCAGTATTCCTGTCACTATTCCTGTCAGTATTCCCTCAGTATTCCTGTCAGTATTCCTGTTAGTATTCCTGTCAGTATTCCCTCAGTATTCCCGTCAGTATTCCCTCAGTATCCTGTCAGTATTCCTGTCAGTATTCCCTCAGTATTCCTGTCAGTATTCCCTCAGTATTCCCGTCAGTATTCCCGTCAGTATTCCGTCAGTATTCCTGTCAGTATTCCCTCAGTATTCCTGTCAGTATTCCTGTTAGTATTCCTGTCAGTATTCCTTCACTATTCCTGTCAGTATTCCCTCAGTATTCCTGTCAGTATTCCGTCAGTATTCCCGTCACTATTCCTGTCAGTATTCCCTCAGTATTCCTGTCAGTATTCCTGTTAGTATTCCTGTCAGTATTCCCTCAGTATTCCGTCAGTATTCCTGTCAGTATTCCCGTCAGTATTCCCTCAGTATCCTGTCAGTATCCTGTCAGTATTTCTGTTAGTATTCCTGTCAGTATTCCCTCAGTATTCCCGTCAGTATTCCCTCAGTATCCTGTCAGTATTCCCTGTCAGTATTCCCTCAGTATTCCTGTCAGTATTCCCTCAGTATTCCCTCAGTATTCCCGTCAGTATTCCTGTCAGTATTCCCGTCAGTATTCCCTCAGCATTCCTGTCAGTATTCCTGTCAGTATTCCCTCAGTATTCCTGTCAGTATTCCTGTTAGTATTCCTGTCAGTATTCCCTCAGTATTCCGTCAGTATTCCTGTCACTATTCCTGTCAGTATTCCCTCAGTATTCCCTCAGTATTCCCGTCAGTATTCCGTCAGTATTCCTGTCAGTATTCCCTCAGTATTCCTGTCAGTATTCCTGTTAGTATTCCTGTTAGTATTCCTGTCAGTATTCCTTCACTATTCCTGTCAGTATTCCCTCAGTATTCCTGTCAGTATTCCGTCAGTATTCCCGTCACTATTCCTGTCAGTATTCCCTCAGTATTCCTGTCAGTATTCCTGTTAGTATTCCTGTCAGTATTCCCTCAGTATTCCGTCAGTATTCCTGTCAGTATTCCCGTCAGTATTCCCTCAGTATCCTGTCAGTATCCTGTCAGTATTTCTGTTAGTATTCCTGTCAGTATTCCCTCAGTATTCCCGTCAGTATTCCCTCAGTATCCTGTCAGTATTCAGTCAGTATTCCTGTCAGTATTCCCTCAGTATTCCTGTCAGTATTCCCTCAGTATTCCCTCAGTATTCCCGTCAGTATTCCCGTCAGTATTCCCGTCAGTATTCCGTCAGTATTCCTGTCAGTATTCCCTCAGTATTCCTGTCAGTATTCCCGTCAGTATTCCCTCAGTATCCTGTCAGTATTCCCTCAATATTCCCGTCAGTATTCCTGTCAGTATTCCCGTCAGTATTCCTGTCACTATTCCTGTCACTATTCCCTCAGTATTCCGTCAGTATTCCTGTCAGTATTCCCGTCAGTATTCCCTCAGTATTCCTGTCAGTATTCCCTCAGTATTCCTGTTAGTATTCCCTCAGTATTCCCGTCAGTATTCCTGTCAGTATTCCCTCAGTATTCCTGTCAATATTCCTGTTAGTATTCAGTCAGTATTCCTGTCAGTATTCCCTCAGTATCCTGTCAGTATTCCTGTCAGTATTCCGTCAGTATTCCCTCAGTATCCTGTCAGTATTCCTGTCAGTATTCCGTCAGTATTCCCTCAGTATCCTGTCAGTATTCCTGTCAGTATTCCCTCCGTATTCCTGTCAGTATTCCCTCAGTATTCCGTCAGTATTCCCTCAGTATCCTGTCAGTATTCCTGTCAGTATTCCCTCAGTATCCTGTCAGTATTCCTGTCAGTATTCCCTCAGTATTCCGTCAGTATTCCCTCAGTATTCCCTCAGTATTCCCTCAGTATCCTGTCAGTATTCCCTCAGTATTCCGTCAGTATTCCCTCAGTATCCTGTCAGTATTCCCTCAGTATTCCGTCAGTATTCCCTCAGTATCCTGTCAGTATTCCCTCAGTATTCCTGTTAGTATTCCCTCAGTATTCGTGTTAGTATTCCCTCAGTATTCCCTCAGTATCCTGTCAGTATTCCCTCAGTATTCCGTCAGTATTCCCTCAGTATCCTGTCAGTATTCCCTCAGTATTCCTGTTAGTATTCCCTCAGTATTCCTTTTTAATTGATAAAAAATTTCCTGCACCACCCGATTCTTGGAGAAAAATCGAAACTTTGTAAATTATTCACGATTTCTTATCAGCAATTTTCTGTCCTTCAGCGTGTGAGCGCGTGCGTGAGGCGGCAGAAGGCCGCGTCACCGTCACGGTCGCGCGGACCTGCCGGTGACGCCAAAGTCATCAATCACGCGGATCGAAGCTGCAGCGGCAAATCAATCGCGACGATTTGCCGCGCGTGTCCGCCTCAGCACAGCCTGTCGCGGACATCCATCACGTCCACGAGGGGAGCGGGGCACGCGGGACAGGACAGGGGCCACGCGCACAGTGGCGGGATCTACCTGTGAACGGTAACACCTGTAACTGGGAAAACTATGACGCAACTTAACGGGAGGAACTTAACGGGACAGACGGGATGAGATGAAGACCCAAGCGCCGCGTGCACGAGGAGACGCGGCTCGTGCTGCTGATGAGCGGCATCATGACGCCAAACGTGGTGACGAGAGAGGACCCTCGGAGACCGGAACACATCTGTTTAGCATCTGCCAACACGTTGTAGACACACACACACACACACACACACACACACACACACACACACACACACACACACACACCTACCCACGGTGTGTATCCTGTCCGGTCACATGCGCACCCCCCTCCAGCCCTTCGCTCCCTGTGCCGGAGCCCGACGCAGATCCCTCCGCTGCAGGTTCGTCACTGACCCCGGGTGCCGCCGCCGCCGCCGCCGGTCCTGTCGCGTGTCCTAGCGCGTGATTTAACGGGGGAGAGGGCGAACCGTGGGCGCATCATCCAGCGCTGCGGTCGCGGCACGCCGCTCTCGCGATACCGTGGGACGGTCCAGCCGCTCGGAGCGTCTGGAGTGACGTACCGCTGTCGGTTCCGACGGGTTCTGCTCAGCTCGATGGCGCCGCCCTGCGACAGGACCTGCACAGGGCGCCAACGGGCGATGACGTCATCCGAAGCGCAATTTGGGTTCTCAATGGTGGATTATTGTTAAAAGAGTAGCGAAATCTAGTTTCAGAATCTGATTGTTGTTGTTTAGTGGTGTTATTGAGGACTAAAACGAGTCTTTCGTTGGGTTTAATGTGGCGCGAAGATTGTTGGAAAGCTCCAGAGAAGATAGGAATGAGCTCCTTTTTCTATTTGATGTTACTGGACTCGATGAGAAGCAGACAGCTGTTCTGTAAAGGGAACTTTTATTCAATAAATACATTGTTTTAAGAGTGCAGAGTGCTTGGCTAAATCTATTCACACAGGTCTCACAGCAGCATCCAAAGTTATCATAAGACTTCATCAGTTTTCTGGAAGAAAAAGCAATAAAAGGACTCAGGAGATCAGGGCGTGCTCGGGCAGGCACAAGGCAGTTTCAAAATTTGTGGTGTGCATTTTATTTCCATCTCTGAAAGACGTTACACACACGTCCACAGTGGTTGTGACTGTGGCGTTCGCACACGCATGCACGCGCCTGCACACGCGTGCACGCGCGCGCATGCGTTCACAGGTCGTCCGTCTCTCCGTCGAAGGGGACGTTGTCCAGGTCCATGTGGAGGTGCGAGTTGTCCTCACCGCACACCCAGCCGATGGGCGTGCGGTTGAAGGAGGGGCGCGAGCGCACGTCCGCCTGCAGGCCGGGCAGCAGCTCCGCCTCCTCTGGGCCGGCGTTGACCTCCGGGATCTCAAAGGTCAGAAGCTTGGAGGCTTTGTCGTAGCCGCCGAAGGGCAGCGCCGTCCTGGAGGGAGCGAGAGGAGCAACGTGGGACTAAAGTCAGGGGAGTCATCATCCCGACAGTTCTGCCTCCACAGCGATCCGTCCCCACTGTGTCACACGCGAGGGGCTTATTTAAAGCAACTGGTTGCCATGGTTACCGCAGCCACTCTCCTTATTAGAGCGGCGCAGGTACTGTATCAGATGTGGAGGTGAACGGCAGCGCGTGGTCTCCTCAGAACGTCTCTAATGACGTCTGAATGCTGCTAAAGCCCAGAAATGAGCAGCTGGTGCTGCCGATCAATCATCAACCAATGATCAATCATCAACCAACGCAGGCTGATGATTGATCGTGACCTCCTGACAAGCTTCTAGCAGCCTGTTGTTGGGATCTGAGCTACATCTGCAGGTGCTCGTCTCCTACCTGTTAAAGCTTTTGTACAGGGGCATTTCTGGGTGGATCTGGATGGGGCCCGGCATGCTGGACTTCATGGTGGCTACTAGGTCTTCATCGCCCTTCATGGCCCGTTCCCACGGCGATACATAGGTGCGTATATACTCCTCTCTCCTCTTCTTCTTCTCCACCTCCTCGTCTGCTTTCTTTTCTACCACTGAGGGCAGCAAAGAAGATGGAAGTCAGAGAGATTAAAGGTCAGGCCTGGAAATGATACATTCTCGGTTAATTCTGAAAAGAAAAGACAAAAACCTTCTTCCTTTGGGACCTCGGGCTTGGGAGGGATAGGCGGAGGTGCCACCAGCAGGTTCTGGAGGTTCTGCTAGAGGACAAAATGGGAAGCTACAACCTGATCGGGAATGAAAGGCAAAGCAGATGTTTCTCTGACTGCAGATGCTCCTACGTTGTTCTCATTGGTCACGATGAACTTCTCGACTCTCTGCTGCCTCATCTTGAACATCTTGGAGCCTTTGTTATTGAGCAGCGAGAGCTCCTCCAGCATCACGTCCTTGGGCGTCTTGATCTTGGTGCCCAGGTCAAGTTCAGAGGCTTCAGGGTCTGACTCGTCATCTGGCAGGACAATGAGCAGAGAGCAATGAAGAAGAGCCGCTTCTTACGTCCCAAGTCAATGTTTCATTACTTCCGTGACTTCAGGTTAATGGACTCAAAAAGGTGCAAATTCAGAGAAGATTTCTGCAGCTTCTATGTGAAGGCTGGAGAACACGAGTCCTCCTCCACCATCTTGAGGATGCTGGTGGAGGTTCCACCCAAGAAACTCTTATCCTGCCACATTATTTCACACGAGATGGCTCTCATGTTTCCTAATGACCGTCAGATTCAAACTCTCCTAAAAGTCAGAACCCGATCCAGCTGACATATTAACCTCTGGGTTAAATGTTCTGATCCATGTTTGAAATGCCTGAAGGTGCCTGGATGCAGGTGAGATCTGTGGGAGTTAAGAGGCAGGAGCAGCAGGAACCGGGGCAGGAGGGGTTCCTGCTGCTCCTGGTGGAGGGGAATCCTCAGAACCTCCCTCTACCGGGCTGCCCTCATCTACTTTAGTCATAAAACACTTGACTCATCCACCACAAACACTCACATCACTCAACCACGCACACACACACACACACACACACACACACACACACACACACACGCACATTCATAAAGTAGACAGCACTGCAGTGCTGCAGAAGGCTGTTAGCAACATCTCATAAATCAGACTCTGTGTGTGTGTGTGTGTGTGTGTGTGTGTGTGTGTGTGTGTGTGTGTGTGTGTGTGTGTGTGTGTGAGGGAGAGAGAGCGGTGGGCAGCGATGGGTTATTGATCAGACTTGATTCAGAAGCATGTGAAACTGGAGCTGGATGCTGACTGGGACATTATTGGACAGACGCATGGACATGGACATAAAGGAGGGACGGAGCGCATGAAGGGCTTTAACTGGAGGAAAATAAGGGATCATCGGGATAACCCCTAACCCTAACCCTAACCCTAACCCTAACCCTAACCCTAACCCTAACACAAAGGGGTGGGTAGACCCAGATGTGGCTGCAGCTGTGAGAGAGGAAGGAGCAGCAGCGTGAATGAGAGACCACATCAGCAGATTAGTGGATGGTGCTCATAGAGGGTGGGATTACGCAACAAGGGGAGGACAGGGGTGAAGGTCACAGGGAGCTGGTGCACATCCTCCTGGCCTAGGGTCAGGGTCAGGGTTGGTGCTAGGGTTGGTGCTAGGGTTAGGGTTGGTGCTAGGGTTAGGGTTAGGGTTGGTGCTAGGGTTGGTGCTAGGGTTAGGGTTAGGGTTAGGGTTAGGGTTGGTGCTAGGGTTGGTGCTAGGGTTAGGGTTAGGGTTGGGGTTGGTGCTAGGGTTGGGGTTAGGGTTGGTGCTAGAGTTGGTGCTAGGGTTAGGGTTAGGGTTGGTGCTAGAGTTGGTGCTAGGGTTAGGGTTAGGGTTGGTGCTAGGGTTACGGTTGGTGCTAGGGTTGGTGCTAGGGTTAGGGTTAGGGTTGGTGCTAGAGTTGGTGCTAGGGTTAGGGTTGGTGCTAGGGTTACGGTTGGTGCTAGGGTTGGTGCTAGGGTTAGGGTTAGGGTTGGTGCTAGAGTTGGTGCTAGGGTTAGGGTTAGGGTTGGTGCTAGGGTTACGGTTGGTGCTAGGGTTGGTGCTAGGGTTGGTGCTAGGGTTGATGCTAGGGTTAGGGTTGGTGCTAGGGTTGGTGCTAGGGTTGGTGCTAGGGTTAGGGTTGGTGCTAGGGTTGGTGCTAGAGTTAGGGTTAGGGTTGGTGCTAGGGTTAGGGTTAGGGTTGGTGCTTTGGTTAGGGTTAGGGTTGGTGCTTGGGTTAGGGTTGGTGCTAGGGTTAGGGTTAGGGTTAGGGTTGGTGCTAGGGTTAGGGTTGGTGCTAGGGTTGGTGCTAGGGTTGGTGCTAGGGTTAGGGTTGGTGCTAGGGTTGGTGCTAGGGTTAGGGTTAGGGTTGGTGCTAGAGTTAGGGTTAGGGTTGGTGCTAGGGTTAGGGTTAGGGTTGGTGCTTTGGTTAGGGTTAGGGTTGGTGCTTGGGTTAGGGTTGGTGCTAGGGTTAGGGTTAGGGTTGGTGCTAGGGTTAGGGTTAGGGTTGGTGCTAGGGTTAGGGTTGGTGCTAGGGTTGGTGCTAGGGTTAGGGTTAGGGTTGGTTCTAGGGTTGGTGCTAGGGTTGGTGCTAGGGTTGGTGCTAGGGTTAGGGTTGGTGCTAGGGTTGGTGCTAGGGTTAGGGTTAGGGTTGGTTCTAGGGTTGGTGCTAGGGTTGGTGCTAGGGTTAGTGCTAGGGTTGGTGCTAGGGTTGGTGCTAGGGTTAGGGTTGGTGCTAGGGTTGGTGCTAGGGTTAGGGTTGGTTCTAGGGTTGGTGCTAGGGTTGGTGCTAGGGTTAGTGCTAGGGTTGGTGCTAGGGTTGGTGCTAGGGTTAGGGTTGGGTTGGTTCTAGGGTTAGGGTTGGTGCTGGGGTTAGGGTTAGGGTTGGTTCTAGGGTTGGTGCTAGGGTTGGTGCTAGTGTTAGGGTTGGTGCTAGTGTTAGGGTTGGTGCTAGTGTTAGGGTTGGTACTAGGGTTGGTGCTAGGGTTGGTGCTAGGGTTGGTGCTAGGGTTGGTACTAGGGTTGGTGTTAGGGTTGGTGCTAGGGTTGGTGCTAGGGTTGGTGCTAGGGTTGGTGTTAGGGTTGGTGCTAGGGTTGGTGTTAGGGTTGGTGCTAGGGTTGGTGCTAGGGTTGGTACTAGGGTTGGTACTAGGGTTGGTGCTAGGGTTGGTGCTAGGGTTGGTGCTAGGGTTGGTACTAGGGTTGGTGTTAGGGTTGGTGCTAGGGTTGGTGCTAGGGTTGGTACTAGGGTTGGTGCTAGGGTTGGTACTAGGGTTGGTGTTAGGGTTGGTGCTACGGTTAGGGTTGGTGCTAGTGTTAGGGTTGGTGCTACGGTTAGGGTTGGTGCTAGGGTTGGTGCTAGGGTTGGTGCTAGTGTTAGGGTTGGTGCTAGTGTTAGGGTTGGTGCTAGGGTTAGGGTTGGTGCTAGTGTTAGGGTTGGTGCTAGGGTTAGGGTTGGTGCTAGTGTTAGGGTTGGTGCTACGGTTAGGGTTGGTGCTAGTGTTAGGGTTGGTGCTACGGTTAGGGTTGGTGCTAGGGTCGGTGCTAGGGTTGCTGCTAGGGTTGGTGCTAGGGTTGGTGCTAGGGTTAGGGTTGGTGCTAGGGTTGGTGCTAGGGTTGGTACTAGGGTTGGTGTTAGGGTTGGTGCTACGGTTAGGGTTGGTGCTAGTGTTAGGGTTGGTGCTACGGTTAGGGTTGGTGCTAGTGTTAGGGTTGGTGCTACGGTTAGGGTTGGTGCTAGGGTCGGTGCTAGGGTTGCTGCTAGGGTTAGGGTTGGTTCTAGGGTTAGGGTTGGTGCTAGTGTTAGGGTTGGTTCTAGGGTTAGGGTTGGTGCTAGTGTTAGGGTTGGTTCTAGGGTTAGGGTTGGTGCTAGTGTTAGGGTTGGTTCTAGGGTTAGGGTTGATGGTTAGGGTCAGGGTTAGGGTTGGTGCTAGGGTTGGTGCTAGGGTTAGGGTTGGTTCTAGGGTTAGGGTTGGTTCTAGGGTTAGGGTTGGTGCTAGGGTTGGTGCTAGGGTTGGTGCTAGGGTTGGTACTAGGGTTGGTGTTAGGGTTGGTGCTAGGGTTGGTGTTAGGGTTGGTGCTAGGGTTGGTGCTAGGGTTGGTACTAGGGTTGGTACTAGGGTTGGTGCTAGGGTTGGTGCTAGGGTTGGTGCTAGGGTTGGTACTAGGGTTGGTGTTAGGGTTGGTGCTAGGGTTGGTGCTAGGGTTGGTACTAGGGTTGGTGCTAGGGTTGGTACTAGGGTTGGTGTTAGGGTTGGTGCTACGGTTAGGGTTGGTGCTAGTGTTAGGGTTGGTGCTACGGTTAGGGTTGGTGCTAGGGTTGGTGCTAGGGTTGGTGCTAGTGTTAGGGTTGGTGCTAGTGTTAGGGTTGGTGCTAGGGTTAGGGTTGGTGCTAGTGTTAGGGTTGGTGCTAGGGTTAGGGTTGGTGCTAGGGTTGGTGCTAGGGTTGGTACTAGGGTTGGTGCTAGGGTTGGTGCTAGGGTTGGTGCTAGGGTTAGGGTTGGTGCTAGGGTTGGTGCTAGGGTTGGTACTAGGGTTGGTGTTAGGGTTGGTGCTACGGTTAGGGTTGGTGCTAGTGTTAGGGTTGGTGCTACGGTTAGGGTTGGTGCTAGGGTCGGTGCTAGGGTTGCTGCTAGGGTTAGGGTTGGTTCTAGGGTTAGGGTTGGTGCTAGTGTTAGGGTTGGTTCTAGGGTTAGGGTTGGTGCTAGTGTTAGGGTTGGTTCTAGGGTTAGGGTTGGTGCTAGTGTTAGGGTTGGTTCTAGGGTTAGGGTTGATGGTTAGGGTCAGGGTTAGGGTTGGTGCTAGGGTTGGTGCTAGGGTTAGGGTTGGTTCTAGGGTTAGGGTTGGTTCTAGGGTTAGGGTTGGTGCTAGGGTTGGTGCTAGGGTTGGTGCTAGGGTTGGTACTAGGGTTGGTGTTAGGGTTGGTGCTAGGGTTGGTGTTAGGGTTGGTGCTAGGGTTGGTGCTAGGGTTGGTACTAGGGTTGGTACTAGGGTTGGTGCTAGGGTTGGTGCTAGGGTTGGTGCTAGGGTTGGTGTTAGGGTTGGTGCTAGGGTTGGTGCTAGGGTTGGTACTAGGGTTGGTGCTAGGGTTGGTACTAGGGTTGGTGTTAGGGTTGGTGCTACGGTTAGGGTTGGTGCTAGTGTTAGGGTTGGTGCTACGGTTAGGGTTGGTGCTAGGGTTGGTGCTAGTGTTAGGGTTGGTGCTAGTGTTAGGGTTGGTGCTAGTGTTAGGGTTGGTGCTAGGGTTAGGGTTGGTGCTAGGGTTGGTGCTAGGGTTGGTGCTAGTGTTAGGGTTGGTGCTAGGGTTAGGGTTGGTGCTAGGGTTGGTGCTAGGGTTGGTACTAGGGTTGGTGTTAGGGTTGGTGCTACGGTTAGGGTTGGTGCTAGTGTTAGGGTTGGTGCTACGGTTAGGGTTGGTGCTAGGGTTGGTGCTAGGGTTGGTGCTAGTGTTAGGGTTGGTGCTAGTGTTAGGGTTGGTGCTACGGTTAGGGTTGGTGCTAGGGTTGGTGCTAGGGTTGGTGCTAGTGTTAGGGTTGGTGCTAGTGTTAGGGTTGGTGCTAGTGTTAGGGTTGGTGCTACGGTTAGGGTTGGTGCTAGGGTTGGTGCTAGGGTTGGTGCTAGTGTTAGGGTTGGTGCTAGTGTTAGGGTTGGTGCTAGTGTTAGGGTTGGTTCTAGGGTTAGGGTTGGTGCTAGTGTTAGGGTTGGTTCTAGGGTTAGGGTTGATGGTTAGGGTCAGGGTTAGGGTTGGTTCTAGGGTTAGGGTTGGTTCTAGGGTTAGGGTTGGTGCTAGGGTTGGTGCTAGTGTTAGGGTTGGTTCTAGGGTTAGGGTTGGTGCTAGTGTTAGGGTTTCAGGGTTGGTAGTTAAGTTTCTATGATGCTTAGAAAAACAAAGTGCTGCATTGTTACGGCATTATTAGGCATTATTTAAAATTCCCTCCTGAGTTTTTGCACCAGTGATGAAGTGAATCATTTTATTCTTTGTTCCAGTTGTTTCTCACTCGAGATTTCAAACAAATGTGGAGCCTCGTGTTTTACCTAATGGTGACAGATGTGTGTGTGTGTGTGTGTGTGTGTGTGTGTGTGCGCATGCAACTGAGCTGCATGATGAGATCACATGGGGGACACAGATAGGATGTAAATACGTAATTAGATACTTTCTGACATGATTTGCATGTTCTCACCGTTCTGGGAGACTTTGGACAAGTCGGTGATGATCTTGTTGGCCTTCCTCTTGTTGGAAGGGGCAGAACTGGCGAACGGCATCACTAGAAGATGCAACAAAGTATCATTAAGCTGAGACGGAGGGTGAATGTTTGGAGCAACATCAGAAAATAAGCTTCTTTGATGGTCGCCATGTGTTGTTCTTTGATGGTCTCCATGTGTTGTTCTTTGATGGTCTCCATGTGTTGTTCTTTGATGGTTTGCAGCTGTCAACAGGTTGGAGCTGTCAGGTCATCTGAGGTGGTGCTGCGCTGGTTCGGGTTGGACTGCAGAGGATATCGGATGGACGAGTCTTTGCTTCCAACAGTCACGTCAGCCATCTTGTTTTGTGCTATTTAAAGAGCTAAAGAGTAAACCTCAACATGATTTCCTGACCAAACATTGATTTTCCTGATCGACGGCAGAACCTCTTTGTTTACGGCCCATGGCTCCGCCCACATTTATGCGTTTGTGATGAAGTTGCACATCTTCTGCGGGTCCCCTAATTCAGCTTCACACACTTCAAAGATGGCGTCCAGCCCAGAGGAGCCTTGGGGACACTCCTGTCTCCTGTGACTACCCACTCAGATGGGTGTTGCCGTCTGGGTGAAAGCAATTAAGACCGGCTGGAGGTGAGTCCCAGGAGAAGAGCAAAGGCTGGAGGGCCCCCCCCGGAGGGACGGAGATAATGTAATTGCTTTTCTTCCCCTGTAATTGTAGCTCATTTCCGAGCCTGTGTGAGCTATATTTGTGAACACATGTTCAGCGCTGAGGGGAGGAAGGCGTCCTCCAGGACAGGAGGCGCCACAGACAGCCCACACGACGCTCACGCTGGTGCCTTCATCAGCGGTCCAGGGACGTGCAGGTCGGGACAATAAGTGGAGCTTACGCTTGATTTTTGCTCGCCGGCGTTGAGAATGCAAGATGGAGGTGGTGAGAAGTGCAGAGCAGGGTCCTGTTACCTCCTCCCTGAGTAAATAGTCACTTCTGTCCCCATGACCAGCCGGTTTTAGCTCCAGATAAATCTTGAGGAGACAGCTGGGGAGGAAGGGCCCCAGTAAGCACATTCCTAAATGTGCTCATACATCCATACCCACGGACTAAAAACTCCCCGCAGACAGGCACATTCCTCACCGCCACGCCGGTGCAAGCCCAGCACAACCCCAGCCGGCTCCTGGGAACCTCCCTTTATTCCAATCAGCTGTATGATTTATTAGCAACACAAAAAAACATGAACTTATGGAACAGAATGACAGAGTTTTCTCTCACTGCCAGCAAAAGGAGGAAGGAGCCGCGTCCCCGTCTGGACACCGAGTCTCATTCTTACAGAACTTTCTGTGGCAACTTTTCTTTTGACCCTCCAGCATCTTACCTCAGACTCAGGTATCCACACAGATCCAAGGGGTCCTAGAAAGGGCAGAAGGTCCCAGAAAGGGTGGGTGGGAGGAAGAGGAATAAAGATTCCCAGTTGGATTTGTGTCCCAAAGCTTGTATTGTAGCACCTGTCCTCCTCTTCGTCCCAGAGAGAGTGAAACCCTATAGGCCGGGCTTCTCCGGTGTTATGGACCTGGCCCCAGAGGGTTGGGGTGAATCGAGTAGATGGGTAAAGAGGGAGGTGGGTGTGGTGTGTCTGAGTTGGGAAGCTGGAAGGATGAATAATCTGATCAGATAATCCAATCTAACACACGTGGTGGTCTCGGAGCTTCACCCTGGTGCAGAACTAGAACCTTCTGTGCTCGTTTGTCTCCACCTGATTAGAGTTTGCTTTATTAATACCTGCAGTTACAACTGTCTCCTCGTGTCCAACATCATTCCTGCTCTCTACTGGGCTTCTCACGTCACAGCAGAACCAGGTTCCAGAGCTTCCAGAGAGGGGGACCTCATCATCATCACATCATCATCATCATCGGTTGGATAATACACGTATACATGAAACAAGTAGAGGAGCAGATGATCCTTCAGCAGGATCAATAGCTGGCTGAAGACTCAGTACTGAAGAGCGCGTGTGTTCGGAGAGTCACAGCAATCTTGGAAGGACTTTAATCAGCTGGTCGAGTCCGTCGATCTGAGCTCTACGGCCGTTATAACGTTAATATTGAGCCCAAACATCACCTCTGCTTTCACTGACCTTCGAGGTGACCGTGCGTGCATTGATTAACCGCTGACCTTTGACCCTAAACATTGTCTGAACAGCAACAAAGTGAGAGGGAAGAGCAGCATGAAGAGCCGGGATGTGCGGAGCAGCTCGTGCCCGTCGCTCTCAACTCAGCATGGAAAAAAACTGGAATTAAGAGTTTAGCACCGGGGCCAGAGTCAGATTAACGAGTCGTCTCTGGAGGTCCTGGAACTGTGTGTGTGTGTGTGTGTGTGTGTGTGTGTGTGTGTGTGTGTGTGTGTGTGTGTGTGTGTGTGTGTGTGTGTGTGTGTGTGTGCGTGTGTGTGTGTGCGTGTGTGTGTGTGTGTGTGTCTGGCAGCAGCAGCACAGCCTGAACAGGTCCTAAAGTTAGCCGCTAAAGTTAGCCCAATCTGTCACCCGACCCCTACTGCGGGTCATAGGTTCGATCCCCTTCGGTGTGTTGGGTTTCACAGCTTCAGCTTCTTAAATGTGGGCTCACGGTCCGACATTGATCGGACAGTGAATAGTGAAATTCAGACAACTTTATTTAAAATAGAATTGAGTCTTTCTTTGATCTCTTCCCAGTTATCATACAAACAGGTGGGAGGACCGTGAACAGGTGACTGGAAGTGACGCCAACAGCGCCCCCACGTGGGTAGATTTAATAAAACACTGCGTGTAACGAACGTTAAGCGTCAGTTTCATTTAAAACCTACGTAAAGGAAGAGGGTAAAGCATGAAGATGAGATGTTGAAATGTTTAAAGCACTAATGAAGCCGTCGTGACGGTGGTGTGAGCGACTGGGAGGCAGGAAGAAACAGGCGGACAGCTGATGTGAGTCGGCTTTATTTTTATTCAGACTTTTAAAGAAAACAGGTGATAAACAGGCAGCTAAACCTCCCCTGTTTCCCTTCAGCATCACAAAGGTGCTGTAAATAACCTATATTGTCCACGTGCACCCCCAAAAACACTCAGATTTATCAAACTCAGTGGCTGATATTTGGACTTTAAACACTTGTTGAGAAGCTTTTTTAATTCCATTTTACAACTTTTCCAAAATGTTGCCTCCTCTTCTTTCTTATTGGACTTTCCTCTCTGACAACGCCTCTCTCTCAGTTCTTCACGTGCTCTCTTTCATTCATTCGCTCTAATATTTACAGAACTTCATCTTCCGTCCTCAGTCTGCCGTTACCACCCTTACGCCCGTACCCGAGGGACACATTCCTGACCAAACCAACGAGTAAATCCCAATAAAAGTGTGCTGAATGTGCTGGTGATTAAAGAAGAGGAAAGAAAGAAAACATCTAGTGACAAAAAGAAAAGAACACTATTTGCTACATGGAAGAACAATCAAATGTAACCTTGACAGTCTGCTTCTGTCCACAACCTCTCCTCAGTTCAGTGTGGAACCGGGACGCCACACGGACGGCTGCAGGCCCAGGTTGGACGTGCTGAACCGGGGCCGCGGAACGTGGATGTTTAGGGTGCTGCTGGGTCTCTGGGGACTCAGATCTGGGGCGCTCATGAAGGGCTTGTTGCCCTGCACGCTGCAGGAGCCCTGGAGGTGGGAGAAGGTGGGAGGCTGGACTGGAGCTGGAGCAGGGGAGGTGAAGCTGGGCAGCTGAGGAAGTGGAGCGGTGGGGGCAGGTGGAGGTGGAGGTGGAGGAGACAGAGGGGAGGTGGCCCAGTGGGGTTGGGAGGTGGCGAAAGCTGAGGGTGGTGGAGATGTGATGTCCGAGCGACGCAGCTGCTCCCCAAGTGACGTAGCGGAGCGGGGCACAATCACCTTGAGGGCTGGACCTGTGGAGGAGGGTGGAGGTGTGGAGAAGCGCTTGATCTCACATACTCGCGCTGTCTTCTGAGGACCACCCGCCGCCCCCCACTGAGGCTGGTGAGGCGGCGGGTGTGGTGGCGCTCCACTGGTGTAGCTGAACAGAGAGGAGTTGAGTTGGTAGGGCTGGTGGCTCATGACATCCACGGGCTTGGTCGCTTTCTGCCCCTTTGACCCCGCTAACTTTTGGACCTGCGGCTTCTTCTGGGCCTGTGGAGGACAGGATGGAGAGAGCAGGGGGTTGTAGCTGATGGGAGGGGGCGCACGGATGTTGGATGAATACTTCCAGGCGGCGGGTAGAGAAGGAGTGGGTGAGGGCTCCCTCGTCTGGGCAGCTGAGTAAGGTGCAGCTGCGACTGAGGGCGCCCGCTCCACGACGTAGCGGTCCATTCTGTTCTGTCTCCGGGCAAATAGTTGCCCTCCTTTCCCTGCCAGCTGGGGCACCTGAGGGCTCTGTGGTTTGGGAGCAACAGGAGGCGGCCTGGGGCCTCTCTGAGCCTGCATGAAGTTACAAGCCTCGGCCCCCAACCTCAGCCAGTCCTCCTCAGGCCCTGACTCGTGCCCAGCCTCCCCACTGGGGGCCTCCCCACTGGGGGCCACCCCACTGGGGGCCACCCCAGGTTCAGCCGCCGTGGTCCTCCCACAATGACCATCCATGTTGTGGACCATTGACATCAGGTCTGGGTTGGGAGACACATCCTGCACCTGCACAGCAGCGAACATCGGCTTCTTGTTGCTGCGGCGTCGGGCCTCGGTGAGGACGCCGGTGCGAGCTGCAGGTACGGCGATGCGCTGCTCACGGGCCACCACGGGATCACCTGCAGCCGGCCGGACAGGTGGCGCTGTTGCCACGGCAGCATGGCGGCCGGGAGGTACTGCACCTGTCGTGGGGATGTAGGGGTGGGCAGGTGGAGTGGCTGGAGGGGGAGCAGGATAAGGCTTCATGTGTAAGGCCACATCAGAGGCAGGAGGTGGGGAGAGAGGGGAGGCCTGGGGGGGGGCAGGTGGAGCAGGACGTGCAGACGGGGGACAAAACGGTTGTGGAGGTGATGGGAAAACACAAGGAAAGAAGGTGGAGGGAGAAGCTCCTGGCTGGGGGAGCGGTGCGAACGGCAAAGCTGAGGGGGGGGAGGCCACAGGGGGGGGGGCGTTGCTGCTGTTGTTCCTTGAAGGGATGTAAAGAGAGGTGCTAGACACTGCTCTCTTTGGCTCTGGCGCATGGGGAGTGGGCTGGATGGTCACCATGGAAACCGCCACTGCGGGTTTTGGTTGGGGAGGGCGGAACATGACGGAGGTTACTGTTGGACGAGAGGGAGTGGTTCCTGGGGTGAAAGGTCGCGCGGTCCGGTTCAGGACGCTCTGATTGGGGCTGACGTTGGCGGTCATGTGATCAGGGTCTGTGGCTGCGGTCAGACCGAGGCTCCGGCTGGGATCGGGGCTCCCGCGGTGCCCGTTCTGACTGGAAAGGGGCATCCGAGAGGGAGCGCTCAGAACAACGCTGGCCCTACTGACAGCTACTGACCCCCCATTGGTGAGAGCCACCGCCGGGGGAGACATGTTGTCGATTGGCTGCTTTGTGACGCGGTTCTCCAGGCCGGAGCCCTGACTGGCTGACCTCTCCAGTGCTGAGGCCTCTAATCCTGGACTTGGATCAACCAGGGCAGGGCCAGACGGTTGATGGGCTGGGGGGTCAAGCTTTAAGCTGCGATTGGCTGTTGGTGTGGTTGGAGTGGTGGGCGTGGTCGATGGGCAGGCGGAGCTTCTCCGGTCCAGGAGATCTAGATAACCGGCGTCCCACGTGGGGTCAAACGATGCCGAAAACCCTGCTTCATCCACTTCTGAGCCGCTCTGGATGGAGCTCCCTCCCTCTTCCTCCGTCTCGCCTTCGGTATCGCCGCCTCTGTCTCCTTCCGCTTTGCCAAAGCAGGTGAGCGTGAACTTCTTGGCCCTCTGTCGGCGCTTCTTGAACATCAGCACCCCTTTAGAGTTGGGGTTGGGGGCGTCGGTTAGCAGCGAGGCGATGGAGCGGCATTTGGTGCGAGCTTCCTTCACCTGTTTCTCCACCTGACTCTCCCCTCGCTGCAGCTCTGCAAACGCCAAAGAAAAAAGGTTTTCAACAATCGACGTGCTTAAAAAGGAGATAAACCAGCTCGTTCGTCAGGCTGAGCCTAACGAACAGCCCCATGAGACGACCTTAACAAGCACTGATTAAAGTACAGACTGAAAACACCAGGTTTACACAGCAGCCAAACACACCAAAGTTGAAAAAGATAACCAGGTACAAAAGGTTGGTTTAGCGGAGCCTCCTCCGACTGCAGAGCTCTGAACACACCTCAGCTCAGCTCGTCCCAGATTTAATCAGCACTAATTAGCAGAAAACTGCTGAAAGCCAAACCACACAAACGCCGGTTGGATGTGTCTTACCTGCGTACACGAGGTTTGGAACTATCTTTCCACCCTGAGCCGATTGGGAACATTTGAGGTCCCTCATCTCACTGGTCTGTGCACCCTCCCACACACACACACACACTCACACACACACCTGCTGTGTCCGGCTCCGCTCTAAGTAGGGGAAGCGTCTATTCTCTGACGTCCAGCTCAGCTCTGGGCACGGCCCCCCTGAAGACCTTTGTCCAGCAACCCAAACCCACACATGATGTCAACCCACTATTCCTGTCCATCTGACAGGCATCAAACACCTGTGCTGTATCTGTCACACACACACACACACACACGCGCACACACACACACACGCGAGCGAGGGGAAGAACCCCTCAGCAGAAGACATTTAAACAGCATCATCGAGTGTGTGGATGACTTCATGATGCTGATTATAGCTTCCAGAGGATTGGGGGTGGCTCTCTGCTAATGCTCTGTTCTCTTCAGCAGCACAGCTCCAAACACCTTAAGCCCAGTACAATGTGTGTGTTTGTAACGTGAGAAAGGGCAGGCCCCCAAACACCAAGGCCACCATTGTCGAGCTAAAGCCTCCATCCTCCTCATACACCAGTGGACAGATCCCTCGTCAATGCAACACGGTCTTATTTGAGAGCGGAGTCAGTGCGTAATTATTCAGCCAGACGACCTCTGATCATTGTTTCCTCGCAGACACCACAAGTCTGACAAGTTTGCATAAACCTGAGCAGCCACGGCAACTGTTGGGGTTCTATTCTTCATGCTTGGCTGCAGGCAAATTCCCAAAACAGCAAGAAAATATTCGATTTTGGAACTCTGTTCATTCAATATTCAACCACATCCACCACAAATGTAATCAGCCAAGCATTTCTGCCCCAGACCCCTAAAAGTGTGTATGATTTGGATCCACCTAGTGGTGAGAATGCACATTGCACAGCTTGTACAGGTGCCCGCAATTACCCCCCCTTAGTGAGAAAAGCATTCAGGGAAATATTTCCTGTCCTGACTCACGTTGCGGAAACATTTAGAAACATGAATAAAGGTCAGTTTGTGTTAAACCTGCTTCCACGTGACTATAAATCCTGCAGAGCTTGTTAACGCTGGTTAACGCTCTGGCAAAAAAGGAAAAAATCAAAGACACCGTTGACAATTTGTGCAACACACACACACACACACACACGCACACACACACACACGCACACACACGCACACACACACACACACACACACACACGCACACACACACACACACACTCGGTGTAGCCTCTCAGCCAGAGTTCATCCCATCTGTCAGCCTGATGCTTTAATACCTATAAATAAACGAAGTGAGGCAAATGCTCAGAATACCGACAGGCTTCAGGGAAGAGGGGGGGGGGGGCTGGCGGCATCTCTGGGTCTGTTAAATCTCACCCAGTCACCACCAGCCCATAATAATGGACGATGCGCCGGCTATAAAATCAGCCACTAGAGGGCGACAAACCCGCGCAGCTCATGCAGGTTTGAAGGTTCCTCGGACGCTGTTTTTTTTTATTTTTTTTTTATTGTTAGCTCGGGTTCCTTCCCAAAAAAGGTGGCGCTTTTTGTTTGTATCATTAAATATAGTAACTTGCTCTGATTAAATGACGGTCATGGATTCATATCCACATACCGAGCATCTGCCTGTACTCACTGGCTTGCCGCGCTTTGTCCATGTAGGATGTTGAGAGTTCGTGGTTCACTGGGCTCTGCTGTGGTCCCACCATGGGAACCAGCAGGTGACCCAGCATCAGAGCCTCCTTCGCCCGTTCTGGAGACACCAGCGGTGGGCAGGGGAGCCCGGAGCACACCCCCACCTCCTGGAAGCCACTGTCCCCTTCTCCCTCGGCCTCTGCCTGATCCGCAGGTGCTGCTGTGAGTGTGTGAGGGTTCGGGGTGTGTTCTGGACCGGTCCAGTTGGAGTGAAGGGGCTCTCTGTGGGGGGACACGCCGTCCCACTGACCCTGCAGGGACAGACCTGCGTCTGTCGCACTCTCGTACCTGTAAACAAACGTGAGGAAGGCGTCAGGGCGGACGGTTTGAAAACGGCGCCCTGTGCTTGGTTTCGGGTCATTTCAGTGACGGCAGAGCGGATTATGAAGCGCTGGGACCGACCCGCTCATCTCGGAGGTCTCCTCTTCGTCCTGGTTGTCGTAGCGTGCAGGAGAGCGCGCGTGAGGCGGCGTGCGGCGCTGCCGACGGTGCGTCAGTGCCTGCATGTCTGCGTCACTGTCCGTCTCCCCGTCGTACGCCTCGCTGTCTGGAGGAGAGGTGACGCCCGAGGGCGTCCCGGCGGGGGGGAGCGAGGCAGCTCGGTGGGAGGGTGATGGCGCCGCACAGGGAGACAGGCGAGGTGCACAGCGACCATTAGGGGAGAGGAACCCTGGAGGAGCCCTGCAGACAAACAGCTGGGGTGAGAAGGTGAAAGCACACGCGCGCTGCTGTGAGTCCGGCCTTCTCTGACCTTTTGACCTTGAGGCTCAGGGTGGGGCTCTGAGTGTCGATGAGGCTCATGGCGTCTGCGTGGCTGAGGCCTGCGCAGGGACGCTGGCCGATGGCGACCAGCTCGTCGTTCTCCCTCAGGCCGCCCCGACACGCTTTGCTGCGCCTGCGTACCTGCAGAGAAGAACCGTGACTCCCAAAACAGTGGCGAGGCGCGACGGGACCTTCAGGTGGGTTCTCCTCCGCCCCACGACGACCCGCTTTCTGAGCATTTTCCTGTGATTTGGGCTCTTCGGCGCTTCAGCTGCCTCCTGTCCCAGGTTGCCTGTCCCAGGTCGCCTGTTCCAGGTCGCCTGTTCCAGGTCGCCTGTTCCAGGTCACCTGTTCCAGGTCGCCTGTTCCAGGTCACCTGTTCCAGGTCACCTGTTCCAGGTCACCCGTTCCAGGTCACCTGTCCCAGGTCGCCCGTTCCAGGTGACCTGTTCCTGGTCGCCTGTTCCAGGTCGCCTGTTCCAGGTCCACCTGTTCCAGGTCGCCTGTCTCAGGTCGCCCGTTCCAGGTGACCTGTTCCTGGTCGCCTGTCCCAGGTCGCCTGTTCCAGGTCGCCTGTTCCAGGTCGCCTGTCCCAGGTCGCCTGTTCCAGGTCCACCTGTTCCAGGTCACCTGTCCCAGGTCACCTGTTCCAGGTGACGGCAGCTGAAGCACCAAAGTTCCCTCAGCTGTCTGTAGACCCCCAAACATTGTTTCAGAAAAACCGCAGCAGCTTCTGGGAACAGACAAAATGTCTCCAGGAAGCCTCAGAGGTCCAGTTGGCTTCAAGCTGAAGAGTTCTAGGACCTGGTTAGCATAACTCTGGAGGGGCAGAGGGGCGAGATGAGGACCTGTGGACCGCTGGTGTCTCCAGAACCAGCCCACTTGGGTCTGTCTCAGATCTGACATGGGATTCTTGGGTCTACAGGATCACAGAACCTCCCTTAAAGTCAGATTCTTGAGCTCACGGGTCAGTACTTGTGCTGCCATCCTTGGTCCAACACTTAAATAACTGGTGAAGTCATGCCTGGAGATGATGTCACGCTACGTTTCAGGGCGTACGGCTGTGGGACGGCGGGGAGGCCGGGCGGTCCGGTTCCAGGACCAGTTGTCTGTCTCGCACACACACACGCAGCACAAGTGTGCGTCAGGAGAGAGGGGGTGTGGACAGCTGGGCGCTGGGACCGGCAGGACGCCGTCTCCATGTGTTCCGCACAAACCCAAAATAAAACCTCTCAGGAGAAGCGTCCACATTCCTGGACGGACTCAAACACGGCTGGAAAACGCATAAATGACGCTGCTGAGTAGCGAGAGCGCGGCAACATTTTTCCATCCCTGCGTCCAGCAGCTATTCTGATCCAGGCTATTCCCAACCGGGCTTATCTCAGATATGCACACACACACACACACACACACACACACACACACACACACACACACGGGTCATACTGCTATTAATGGTGAACATCTTGCCACGGTTTCTTCTGAACAGTGAGGTGACCTTCCAAACGCCATGGTGACTGAGTCCCCGACCCACCTCTCTGGAATGGGTCAACGGGTCAGGGACAAAGAGCTTCTGAAGGAGACCAAACCCGACAGCTCTCGGATGTTCCTCGGCGCCGCCTCAGGAGTTAAAACCTACCTGCACCCCAGAAGGAGCCCGAGGAAGCGATCGCGGTGGTTGAGCGCGACGGTAAAATGAAGCTGCGAATGAAGCATGTCGGAACCGTCGAAACCCAAAACAACGACGCGTTCCCCATCCAGCCAGAGTGTGTGCATCAAAGCATCAAAGCTCCGACCCTGCATGAGGCGTGCTCCACTGTACCTTGGCCACCTGCAGAGGTGTTTGCTGCTCTGCTCCTCCCTGTAGTCTGAAGCCCCACGGGGCCCCTCCTGAGAGGGTGACCATGATCTCCTCCGCTACCATCCCTGCTCACAGCCCGCTGTGTTGTGTGTGTGGAGCCGCTCAGGTGCCTTCATCACTCTGAGGCTCCTCCCCAAGACCCCGCCTCCTCCCAAGACCCCGCCTCCTTCTCAAGACTCCACCTTCCAGGAGACAAGGGGTGGCTGGCTTTCCTGATTACACTGGAATGCTGTGTCTGCGGGGTCAAAGCGAGCGTGTGTGTGTGTGTGTGTGTGTGTGTGCGCGTGTGTGTGTGTGTGCTGTCAACACTTGCCATGCCACCCTTGAGCACTCTGTAGAGGAGGGGAAGCTGGCTGATACCCTCCAGAAATAACCAGTGAGACAGCCCCCCCTGACCCCCACACAGACGGCTGGGCAGCAGCCACAGGTGAGTCTTTAATGTCCGGGGGGAGGCAGGAATGTTCTGGGAATTTCCCAGTTCAACAGCTTCCCAGTGGTCTTGAATGTTCATTAAAGTTTAAAGTTGATCATTTGTGCCATCAAAAGGTGCATTTCCCAGCACACTGTGACACACCTGCGCAGCAGCAGATACAGAGGTGAAGCTGCTTCATGGCTAAAGCCTCTTGATTAAACAGCATCACCCAAACTGAGCCAGCTACACATGACCTTGTTTATGGGGGGTGGGGTGGGGGCACAGCCTCATATGGGTTATTGTTATTATTGTTGTTGTTATTGATATTGTTATTATTGTTATAATTGTTGTTGTTATTAATATTGGTGTTATTAGTAGCAGCAACAGTAGTAGCAGCAGTAGTAGCAGCAGTAGTAGTAGTAGTAGCAGCAGTAGTAGCAGCAGCAGTAGTAGTAGCAGCAGTAGTAGCAGCAGTAGTAGTAGTAGCAGCAGTAGTAGCAGCAGCAGTAGTAGTAGCAGCAGTAGTAGCAGCAGCAGTAGTAGCAGCAGTAGTAGTAGTAGCAGCAGTAGTAGCAGCAGCAGTAGTAGTAGCAGCAGTAGTAGCAGCAGCAGTAGCAGCAGCAGTAGTAGCAGCAGCAGTAGTAGCAGCAGTAGTAGTAGTAGCAGCAGTAGTAGCAGCAGTAGTAGCAGCAGTAGCAGCAGTAGTAGCAGCAGCAGCAGTAGTAGTAGTAGCAGCAGTAGTAGCAGCAGCAGTTACAGTAGCAGCAGTAGTAGCAGCAGCAGCAGCAGCTACAGTAGCAGCAGTAGTAGCAGCAGCAGCAGCTAGCAGTAGTAGTAGCAATAGCAGCAGCAGCTACAGTAGCAGCAGTAGTAGCAGCAGCTAGCAGTAGTAGTAGCAATAGCAGCTACAGTAGCAGCTACAGTAGCAGTAGCAGCAGTAGTAGCAATAGCAGCTAGCAGCAGCTACAGTAGTAGCAGCAGTAGTAGTAGCAGTAGCAATAGCAGCAGTAGTAGTAGCAATAGCAGCTACAGTAGTAGCAGCAGCAGCTACAGTAGCAGTAGTAGCAGCAGCAGCAGTAGTAGCAGCAGCAGCTAGCAGTAGTAGTAGCAATAGCAGCAGCAGCTAGCAGTAGTAGTAGCAATAGCAGCAGCAGCTAGCAGCTAAGCTCCTGGGTCACTCGATGTTTTGACTCCACTCTTTCAGTGAATCTCTCTGGGGAACAACAGGTGACACCGGAACAGGTGGAGCTGCGCTAACAACGTAGAATTCGGACACTTTGCGCAGCAGCAGCCCGGAAGGTGATTAAATGTATTAGAGCCTCACACGCTCACTTCTGAGCTCGCGCTCTGGGGGCGGGGACTGCGCCGGAAGTGGCTCCGCGCTGTCCGGATGTGGACGTGGCACAGCGCTGCAGCAGTTCCGCTGAATGTCCGCTTCTGATACCGAGAAGGGATTAGTGAGACACCCCGGGACGACATCGACTTTACTCTTCGGTCACGGGTTTCACCGTCTACCCAGAATAAGGGCTTTTCTTGACATCTACAACACTCGGGAGGTATGTCTCGGTTTCCAAACGCTCAGCGTGTCGTCTTTGCCCGGTTCGATTGAGAAATATTAGCGTTTGCTGGGATTGCTAACGCTAGCCGCTGCCGATGAACTAGCCTAGCCTAGCTTCGCTGTAGCTAATCTGAGGAGGCTAACGGTTGCTACCCCCGGATGGTCCGGCTGGGTCACAGCTGATTTGATCAAAACTGCTGTCATCACGGTTCTAGTAGTGTGGCCGCTCACGCAAGTAGTTTTCAAACTATTATTTGGGATGTTTGGGACCCCAGGTGATTCTACAGGCGATTCACCGGGCTTTTTGGCGTGTGAGTGTTTGGCGTCTTCTACTTTTTGGTTTTGTTGGTATCTTTCCTTGCTAACGCTAGCTAGCGAGCATTGCGGCACGGGCTTCATAACGCGTTTCCCACTATCGCACCTTAAACCTGCTCACATATTTGAAGTTACTACCCTAGTTAGTCGCGTCTGGTAAACTCTGGGAACGGTTTAGACCGAACTTTAAAACCTCCCACGACCTGCTGCCGGGAACAGATGTGGGTCAAAGTAGGCCCGGAATACTAACGAGCTGCTGGGCTCCAGCGATTGTGTTTCTCGGTGTCGCACCTGTACCGCTGAATTATTCAGCATCCGTGTTTGTCTGTCAGTTGATCCCGATGGATTAAAGTTGGCCAGATCTGTAGAATCGCCGGTAAAGTTGCCTGTAGACTCACCTGTAGACTCACCTGTAGAATCACCTGTCGAGTCACCTGTAGAATCACCTGTCGAGTCGCCTGTAGAATCACCTGTAGACTCGCCTGTCGAGTCGCCTGTAGAAGCGCCTTGGTGTTCTAACCAACCTGGTGGATCTTGGTTTAACTTCTGTGTGCGTGTGTGTGTTTGTCTGTGTGCGCGTGTGTGTGTGTGTGTGTGTAGGGGACAGGCTCTCCTGGATCCGTCCCGTCAGTACCTCTGAACTGTTCCTGTTATTTTCCCAGATTTCGGGATGAACTGAGGATGAATGTAGACCAGCACGCTCCGATGGCCTCCCAGTACGGTCCGCCCCCCCCTGGCTACGGCCAGCCCAGCTACCCCCCTCTGGATGGGGGCTACCCCGCGCCGTACGCGCCCTACAACGGCCCCGCCTCAGCCTACCAGCCGGGGCCCCCCCAGCAAGGTTTGTCTTGGGTCGTTGTGATTCCAGATGTGTTGCTGCCACCACCCGGATCATTTCTCACCTTTCTCTTTCCGTTTCCTTCCGTTTTCCCTCCTCTTGGCACTTTTCTTCTTCTCTTGTATTCCAGGTTATTCCGCTTTCACCAGCTTTCCCTCTAAGGCTGTGGCCCCCCCGGCCTCTGACCTGTCCTCCCCCCTTGACCTGGGTAACTGCCTCCTCTTGTTGCTCAGCCTCTCTCGCCCCGTCGTTTCTTGCTAACGTCAGTGGTGTCGCTGCTGTTCCTCCGTCCCAAAGGCCACAGTCTCGCCGCCGCCGTGGCGCCTGGACCTGCAGTTCTGTGGACCGTTCCAGAATCGGGTCCCCAATCCGGTTCTGGACGTTTCCAAATGTGCCGTTCAATCCGATACGAGTTTCTTGAGTGCAGCGGCGGACCGAGCGACGGGGTCATAGTTCACCATAGTTAATCTTGAGCTAATCACGGTTCTGTGCTAACGTCTTTAATGTTGAGCTAAACACGGTTCTGTGCTAACGTCTTTAATGTTGAGCTAAACACGGTTCTGTGCTAACGTCTTTAATGTTGAGCTAAACACGGTTCTGTGCTAACGTCTTTAATGTTGAGCTAATCACGGTTCTGTGCTAACGTCTTTAATGTTGAGCTAAACACGGTTCTGTGCTAACGTCTTTAATGTTGAGCTAAACACGGTTCTGTGCTAACGTCTTTAATGTTGAGCTAAACACGGTTCTGTGCTAACGTCTTTAATGTTGAGCTAAACACGGTTCTGTGCTAACGTCTTTAATGTTGAGCTAAACACGGTTCTGTGCTAACGTCTCTAATGTTGAGCTAACCATGGTTCTGCGCTAGCATCTTTAATGCTAATCGCGCCAGTCGGCCCACAGGCTGCGTTCCAGCCGCTAACCCCAACGAGCGCTAACGACCGCGGCGTGAGCGTAGCCCAAGACAACGGTTGGCGGCTCCTGCAAACGTTGGTTGATGCAGGTGGAATCTGCTGATGGAATCGTTGCTGCTGTGCCCCCCCCCATGTGCCCCCCCCCCCCCCCCCCCCCCATGTCACCTGTGTAACTAAGGTGTTTCCATCCCTCGCAGGTCCATCCAGGGGCCTCCCCACCTCCGGGGCTCCCCCAGCTCCAGCAGCTCAACCGTTGAACCAGTACAGCCACAGTCCAGCCAACGTGCAGAATGGACCCCCCCCCATGACACAGCCCCCCCCCAGGTAAGCGCATGTGTCCTGTGAGGCGTCTGCTCACTGTTGTGCACGTGACCAGGCGCTGACACGTGCGCTGCTCTGTCTCCAGACCGCAGCAGTACAGCCAGGGAGCCGTGACTCTGGCGGGGGCCCCCCCCACCTACCCCCACCACTATGGTCCTCCCAGCATGCAACAGGTCACCAATCACATGACAGCGATGCAGATCACATCTGGAGCGCCAGCTGCTGCAGGGCCGGATTACGGTACAGTTGTGGCCTGGGTCATGTTGGGGGGGGGGGGTTCGGGCGACTCTTAACCATGTGTCTCTGGTTCTCTGTAGCGCCCCCCCCACCGCTCTGAAGCTCCTGCCAGTACAGCCTACTCAGCTGCGACCCCCCCCCAGCTCCTCTGCCCCGCTGCCCCCCCCCAGTCCCAGTGCTCCTTCTCAATATTACCGGGGCCCGCCATGTCCCCCCCAGCATCCCTTCGCCGCTGCTGCCCCCCCGACTTCACAGCAGCAGTTCACCCCCCCGGCCTCGCAGCAGACCTTCCCCCCCCCTTCTCACTCCTCCGTGCCTCCGCCCAGCCAGGCCCCCACCCCGCAGCCCCCCTTCTCCGCACCTCCACCTGTCAGCCAAGCTGCGTTCCTGTCTGGCCCCCCCCCTCCGGCTCAGGGCTCTTTTCCACCGAGAGCGCCCCCTCCATCCTCTCAGCCTGGATCCTTTCCCCCCTCTGGGCCCCCCCCTACTTCGCTGTCCTCTGGCCATTACGGCCAAATGCCCCCCCAGCAGCCCCCTCCCTCCCAGCCATCGCCGTACCACTCGGGGCCCCCCCCTTCCAGTGGTCACATGCCGCCTACGTCCATGGCTCAGAGCAACCACCTGCCCCCGGGCCCACAGGGGGCGCCGGGCCTGTCTGGGCCCCTGCAGGGGGCGCCGGGGGGGTTCCCCCCCCAGCAGAACGGTGGGGCTTCAACACCACACACACTTCCTGTTGTGTCGCTGCTTCCTGTCTCACTGCGATCTGTGTCTTTAAAGGAGCGTTTGGGCCCGTCAGGGCCCCCCAGCCGGGATACGCCGGCCCCTATCCTGGACAGCCCCCCTACGGGGGCCCGGCTCCAGCTCCAGGACCAGCACCAGCTCCGGCCCCCCCTGCACAGAAGAGGCTGGACCCAGACGCCATCCCCAGCCCGGTAAACACACACCTCCCGGTGCTGCTAGAACCTCCAGAACCAAAGCCTGATTATTATGGGTAATGTTCCAGAGGCTTGGCAGGACCAGCCTCTCCCACTCTCGTGTCATGGGGACCTGGGGTGGTTCCTGGGGTGGTTCCTGGTTCCTGGGGTGGTTCCTGGGACCTGGGATGGTTCCTGGGGTGGTTCCTGGGACCTGGGGTGGTTCCTGGGATGGTTCCTGGGACCTGGGATGGTTCCTGGGGTGGTTCCTGGTTCCTGGGGTGGTTCCTGGTTCCTGGGGTGGTTCCTGGGACCTGGGGTGGTTCCTGGGACCTGGGGTGGTTCCTGGGGTGGTTCCTGGTTCCTGGGATGGTTCCTGGGGTGGTTCCTGGGACCTGGGATGGTTCCTGGTTCCTGGGGTGGTTCCTGGTTCCTGGGGTGGTTCCTGGGTCCTCCAGGGCTGTCTGGAGACAGTTTTGCTCTCTTCTTCTCTGAATCTCCTCTCTTATATTTCCACTGTTTGCTGGACACTGTTGAATGTAAAGTCGGCGTCAGATGTTCCGGCCGTGCAGAGGTCCAGACATAGAATAGATCCCGACGCTATTCCCAGCCCAGTAAGTGTCCGTGTGGCTCTGCTTCCCCCTCTCCTCATGGCATGTCTGACCCCCCCTTTTCCCTCCTCTTCCTCCCCAAAACTGATCTTTGCTTGGTTAAATCTGTTGCTTAGTCGCCCTGAAGAAGCTGAAACCAGAACGTGGAGGTCTTTTAGACCCTGGGGGGCTTCAGTTCTGCTCCAGAGCTCTGAAACGTGCACGTTTAGTAGGTTTTAGCCGTTTTTAGCCGCCACGTCCCCCAATCCTGCTCTGGTTTCCTCTGCTTCAGTGGATCAGAGCGTTTCATGGATCTGGATCTGTTTTAGGATCATTGACTGCCCCCCCCCTCACACACACACACACACACCTGCTGCATGTGGGTCGCTCCATCTCCCTTTCATTTAGTCCGTCCTCCCTCTGATGTCACCTCGCCCAGCGTGCGTCCCATCCTGGTGTTGGTGAGGCAGCATGACCCCACTGTGACCTCCTCATCCATGTTTGGGCGGGTTCTGGTGGTGTTCTGGGGCTCTGCGGGTCACATGACTCGGGTCACATGACTCAGGTTTCCTCCCTTTCTCTGCTCCGTAGATTCAGGTCATCGAGGACGACAAGGTCAAGACCACTGAACCGTTCACCACGGGGGTCAGAGGTCAGGCCCCTCCGCTGGTCACCACTCATTTCCAAGTGAAAGACCAAGGTGGGTTCTGGTTCCGCTGGGTTCTGTTTGCCGAGCCGCTCTCTCTTTACCATGGGTCCCACCTGCTGGGTGTGTGCAGGTAACGCCAGCCCCCGCTTCGTCCGCTGCACCGCCTACAACATGCCCTGCACGGCCGACATGGCCAAGCAGTCCCAGGTGCCCCTGGCCGCCGTCATCAAGCCCCTGGGCACGCTGCCGCCAGACGAGGTGAGCGCTCGACCCCCGACCCCCCCCCGCGGTGGGTCCCCCCCCGGGGTGGTGACATCACGGGTCAGATGTCACCACCACACAGGTTTGATGGCGCTGGGGCTGGATCTGGGTCTGCGTGACAGCTCCTCAGATTAGTTTTAGTCACATGGTTCCTGTTATGTCAGCAGCATAATCCCGGTGGGGGGGGTTGGGGGGGGGTGGAGCTCATGTCCAACAGGACTGAGGTCCTTGGTGCTCTCTGATGTCATCGCTCGGTCTGCTCAGAGCCCCCCGTACCTGGTGGACCACGGCGAGGGGGGGCCGATCCGCTGCAACCGCTGCAAGGCCTACATGTGTCCGTACATGCAGTTCATGGAGGGGGGGCGCCGCTTCCAGTGTGGCTTCTGCAGCTGCGTCACAGAGGGTGAGCCACATTCCCACCCAGTCAGGCTCTCAGAACCTGGACCTGGGCTGACCGGGGTTCTGCTGGTTCCGCCCACAGTGCCTCCACATTACTTCCAGCATCTGGACCACACCGGGAAGAGGGTGGACTACTATGAGAGGCCAGAACTGTCGCTGGGCAGCTACGAGTTCCTGGCCACTGTGGACTACTGTAAGGTGGGTCCGGAGCCCCCGGAGGTCCGTGTGTGTGAGCCGGGCCTGGTACCTGGACATGCTAATGATCCTCTTCCTTCTCCCTTAACAGAACAACAAGCTTCCTCAGCCTCCGGCCTTCATCTTCCTCATCGATGTGTCCTACAACGCTGTGAAGAGCGGGATGGTCGCCATCGTGTGCCAGGAGCTCAAGACCCTCCTGGACCACCTGCCCAGGTACGCAGACGCACGATGGCGCCCGGAGACGCGGCCGGACCCGCCGCTCACGTCTGTGTCCCCCTTTGTGGACTCAGGGAGAACCCCGAAGCGGACTCGCCGGTCCGGGTGGGCTTCGTCACCTACAACAAGGTTCTGCACTTCTACAACGTCAAGTCGAGCCTGGCGCAGCCGCAGATGCTGGTGGTCTCGGACGTGTCCGACACCTTCGTCCCGCTCCTGGACGGCTTCCTGGTGAACGTCAAAGAGAGCCGCCTGGTCATCGAGAGGTGGGTCGCCGAGCGCGGCGCCGGCGCCGTGGCGTGGACACACGTGCACACTCTCCTGCGTTCTCTCTCTCCCCAGTTTGCTGGATCAGATACCTGAGATGTTTGCAGAGACCAGGGAGACGGAGACGGTCTTTGGGCCCGTGGTCCAGGCCGGCCTGGAGGCCCTGAAGGTAAAGGGTTAGGGTCGGGGTCGGGGTTCGAGCCTGGCGTCCCCGTGACCTTGTCCTGGTTCCCCAGGCTGCCGACTGTGCTGGGAAGCTGTTTGTGTTCCACACCTCTCTGCCCATCGCCGAAGCTCCTGGAAAACTGAAAAACAGGGAGGACAAGAAGCTGATCGGCACGGATAAGGAGAAGGTAACGCCGCTGAGCGTGGTGTCCTCCCACCGCCCGTGGACTCATTCTGGTTTCTTCAGGCTCTGTTCCAGCCCCAGATCAGCTTCTACAACAGCCTGGCCAAGGACTGCGTGGCCCAGGGCTGCTGCGTGGACCTCTTCCTCTTTCCCAACCAGTACGTGGACATGGCAACGTTAGGGGTGGTTCCTGTGTCCACCGGAGGCTCTGTCTATAAATACACCTACTTCCAGGTGAGAGCAGACTCACCTGCTCATTACTGAGACCTTCCTGAAACGCTCTGATAACCAGGAGGACAAGTGCTGAGACTTGCTGTCTTTGTCCCCCAGGCTGAGACGGACAAGGAGCAGTTCCTCAACGATCTCCGCCGCGACGTTCAGAAGCTCATCGGCTTCGACGCCGTCATGAGGGTGCGAACCAGCACAGGTAGGACTTCCTTTCCTGGGACACCCAACTCCCCAGAAACAAGCGACTTCACGATGCGTCCTGTCCTGTCCCGGCCGTCCTGTCCTGTCCCGGCCGTCCCGTCCTGTCCCCGCAGGGATCCGAGCGACGGACTTCTACGGCTCCTTCTTCATGAGCAACACCACGGACGTGGAGCTGGCAGGTCTGGACTGTGACAAGGCCGTGACGGTGGAGTTCAAGCACGACGACAAGCTGAGCGAGGAGACGGGGGCTCTGATGCAGGTGTGCACGCTCTCCAGGAGCGCCCACGCTCTCCAGGAGCGCCCACGCTCCCGGCGTGGCGTGGCGTGGCGTGGCGTGGCGTTGACGGTGCGTGTGTCCTGTCCCCGCAGTGCGCCGTCCTCTACACCAGCTGCAGCGGCCAGCGCCGGCTCCGCATCCACAACATGGCGGTGAGCTGCTGCTCCCAGCTGGCCGACCTCTACCGCAACTGCGAGACCGACACCATCATCAACTACTTCGCTAAATACGGTGAGTCGCGCCGCTTCCTGACGCCATTCAGGGGGCTCCTGGCCAACGGCGTGAAGCTGCGAGGGACGGGCTCCTTCCTGCTCAGGCTACTTCCTGTTCAGGGTGCTTCCTGTTCGGGGTGCTTCCTGCTCGGGGTGCTTCCTGCTCGGGGTGCTTCCTGCTCGGGGTCCTTCCTGTTCAGGGTCCTTCCTGTTCAGGCTCCTTCCTGCTCGGGGTGCTTCCTGTTCGGGGTGCTTCCTGCTCAGGGTCCTTCCTGCTCGGGGTGCTTCCTGCTCGGGGTGCTTCCTGCTCGGGGTCCTTCCTGCTCGGGGTGCTTCCTGCTCGGGGTCCTTCCTGCTCGGGGTGCTTCCTGCTCAGGCTCCTTCCTGCTCGGGCTCCTTCCTGCTCAGGCTCCTTCCTGCTCAGGCTCCTTCCTGCTCGGGCTCCTTCCTGCTCGGGGTGCTTCCTGCTCAGGCTCCTTCCTGTTCAGGCTCCTTCCTGCTCAGGCTCCTTCCTGCTCGGGGTGCTTCCTGCTCGGGATGCTTCCTGCTCGGGGTGCTTCCTGCTCGGGCTCCTTCCTGCTCAGGCTCCTTCCTGCTCAGGCTCCTTCCTGCTCGGGGTGCTTCCTGCTCGGGCTCCTTCCTGCTCAGGCTCCTTCCTGCTCGGGCTCCTTCCTGCTCGGGGTGCTTCCTGCTCAGGCTCCTTCCTGCTCAGGCTCCTTCCTGCTCGGGGTGCTTCCTGCTCGGGCTCCTTCCTGCTCGGGGTGCTTCCTGCTCGGGGTGCTTCCTGCTCGGGGTGCTTCCTGCTCAGGCTCCTTCCTGCTCAGGCTCCTTCCTGCTCGGGCTCCTTCCTGCTCGGGGTGCTTCCTGCTCGGGGTGCTTCCTGCTCGGGATGCTTCCTGCTCGGGGTGCTTCCTGCTCGGGCTCCTTCCTGCTCAGGCTCCTTCCTGTTCAGGCTCCTTCCTGCTCAGGCTCCTTCCTGCTCGGGGTGCTTCCTGCTCGGGGTGCTTCCTGCTCGGGGTGCTTCCTGTTCGGGGTGCTTCCTGCTCGGGGTGCTTCCTGCTCGGGGTGCTTCCTGCTCGGGGTGCTTCCTGTTCGGGGTGCTTCCTGTTCGGGGTGCTTCCTGTTCGGGGTGCTTCCTGCTCGGGGTGCTTCCTGCTCGGGGTGCTTCCTGCTCAGGCTCCTTCCTGTTCAGGCTCCTTCCTGCTCGGGGTGCTTCCTGTTCGGGGTGCTTCCTGTTCGGGGTCCTTCCTGCTCGGGGTGCTTCCTGCTCGGGGTGCTTCCTGCTCGGGGTGCTTCCTGTTCGGGCTCCTTCCTGCTCGGGGTGCTTCCTGCTCGGGGTGCTTCCTGCTCGGGATGCTTCCTGCTCGGGGTGCTTCCTGCTCGGGCTCCTTCCTGCTCAGGCTCCTTCCTGTTCAGGCTCCTTCCTGCTCAGGCTCCTTCCTGCTCGGGGTGCTTCCTGCTCGGGGTGCTTCCTGCTCGGGGTGCTTCCTGCTCGGGGTGCTTCCTGCTCGGGGTGCTTCCTGTTCGGGGTGCTTCCTGCTCGGGGTGCTTCCTGCTCGGGGTGCTTCCTGCTCGGGGTGCTTCCTGCTCAGGGTCCTTCCTGCTCAGATGTGCGTCTCTGTGTGTTGCAGCATTCCGTGGCGTCCTCAGCAACCCCACCAAGGCCGTGAGGGACACGCTGGTCAACCAGTGTGCTCAGATCCTGGCCTGTTACAGGAAGAACTGTGCGAGTCCGTCTTCTGCTGGTCAGGTACTGAGATCCCAACCGTCTCCGAGGAATCCTCGCCCGTCGGCGCTAACGCTTCCCCCGTGTTCCCAGTTGATCCTCCCCGAGTGCATGAAGCTGCTTCCTGTCTACCTGAACTGCGTGCTGAAGAGCGACGTGCTGCTTCCTGGAGCCGACGTCTCCCTGGACGACCGGGCCTACCTGAGGCAGCTGGTCAGCTGCATGGACGTCTCGGAGAGCCACGTCTTCTTCTACCCCCGACTGCTGCCGGCGGTGAGACGGCGTCTGTGGGGGAGGGTTACAGACCCAGGGGGAGGGTTACAGACCCAGGGGGAGAGTTACAGACCCCGGGGGAGAGTTACAGACCCAGGGGGAGAGTTACAGACCCAGGGGGAGGGTTACAGACCCAGGGGGAGAGTTACAGACCCCCGTGGGAGAGTTACAGACCCAGGGGGAGAGTTACAGACCCAGGGGGAGAGTTACAGACCCAGGGGGAGAGTTACAGACCCCGGGGGAGAGTTACAGACCCAGGGGGAGAGTTACAGACCCAGGGGGAGAGTTATAGACCCAGGGGGAGAGTTACAGACCCCGGGGGAGAGTTACAGACCCAGGGGGAGAGTTACAGACCCCGGTGGGAGAGTTACAGACCCCGGTGGGAGAGTTACAGACCCAGGGGGAGGGTTACAGACCCAGGGGGAGAGTTACAGACCCAGGGGGAGAGTTACAGACCCAGGAGGAGGGTTACAGACCCAGGGGGAGAGTTACAGACCCCAGTGGGAGAGTTACAGACCCAGCGGGAGAGTCACAGACCCAGGGGGAGAGTTACAGACCCCAGGGGGAGAGTTACAGACCCAGTGGGAGAGTTACAGACCCAGCGGGAGAGTCACAGACCCAGCGGGTCTCTTCAGACTGTGACCAGCAGGTGGCAGCACACAACAGAACCCACAGCTTTTTTTCTGCACTATTTTAGATGAAGCTGGAAAACGGGTCGTTGCCGGTGGCGATAAGAGACTCGGAGGAGCGGCTGTCCAAAGGCGGCGTCTACCTCCTGGAGACGGGCCTGCGCCTCTTCCTGTGGGTGGGCGCCAGCGTCCAGCAGGAGGTGCTGCTCAGCATCTTCGGCACGTCGAGCTTCAGCCAGATCGACTCCAGCTTGGTGAGAGGAAGTGACATCACTGCGTCTGACCTGGCGGCAGCTTCACACGTGCATGAGACCCAAACCTTGTGTTTCAGACCAGCCTGCCGGTGCTGGAGAACCCGTATTCCCAACGCCTGCGGGAGCTCATCCACTCCTTCAGAGCCCAGCGCTCCCGATACATGAAGGTCAGAGGTCAACGTTAGCGGAAACGCTAGCGGAAACATTAGCCATCATGTTGCCCTAGGGCAGCGCTTCTCAAATAGTGGGGCGGCGTAGTGGTGCGATGCCAGGGGGGACCAGTCACGCTGATCAGCCGCTTGAGTTTTTTCGGCCAAAACGTGTCGAATATTGGCAACAATCATCCCGCTTTGGTCTATATTTCTTTCTTTTTTTGTTTTCTTTAATATTAATAAGGATACAATGTTATGCAGAGGTGTACTTATAACAAGTTCATAGACAAATGATACTAATTATATTCGGGGGGGCGCAAAATGTTTTCTTCTTCCTAGGGGGGGGCGTAACAGAAAATAATTGAGAAGCACTGACCTAGGGGGACTGGGGGGCTCCACTCCTCCTCACACTGCCCCCCTCTTCCTCATGCCCTCTTCCTCACTCTCCTCCTCCTCACCCTCCTCTCCCCCCTCCTCCTCACCCTCCTCTTCCTCTCCCCACTCTTCCTCTCCCTCCTCTTCCTCTCCCCACTCTTCCTCACCCTCCTCTTCCTCTCCCCACTCTTCCTCTCCCTCCTCTTCCTCTCCCTCCTCCTCACCCTCCTCCTCCTCACCCTCCTCTTCCTCTCCCTCCTCCTCCCGCTCCTCTTCCTCACCCCCCCTCCTCACCCTCTTCCTCTCCCTCCTCTTCCTCTCCCTCCTCTTCCTCACCTTCCTCTCCCTCCTCTTCCTCTCCCGCCCCTCTTCCTCACCCTCCTCCTCCCGCTCCTCTTCCTCCCCCTCCCCCTCCTCCTCTTCCTCTCCCTCCTCCTCCCGCCCCTCTCCCTCCTCCTCCTCCCCCTCCCCCTCCTCCTCTTCCTCTCCCTCCTCCTCCCGCTCCTCCTCCTCCTCTCCCTCCTCCTCCTCCCCCTCCTCCTCCTCTCCCTCCTCCTCCCCCTCCTCCTCTCCCCCCCCCGTCCTCTCCCTCCTCCTCTCCCTCCTCCTCCCCCCTCCTCCTCCTCACCCTCTTCCTCACCCTCCTCCTCCCCCTCCTCCTCCTCCTCACCCTCCTCCTCCTCCTCACCCTCCTCCTCCTCTCCCCCCCTCCTCCTCCTCCTCACCCTCTTCCTCACCCTCCTCCTCTCCTCCTCCTCCTCCTCCCGCTCCTCCTCCTCACCCTCTTCCTCTTCCTCTCTGCAGCTGACGGTGGTGAAACAGGAAGACCGCAGCGAGCTGATCTTCAAGCGCTTCCTGGTGGAGGACAAGAGCGCCAGCGGGGGGGCCTCGTACGTGGACTTCCTGTGCCACATGCACAAGGAGATCCGCCAGCTGCTGAGCTAGGCCCCCCAACGCCCCCCTCCCTCTGTATGCCCCCCCCCTCCTGGTTTACTACACCTTGTGAAACGAAGCGCTTTATCTTTTTCCTTTTTTAAAATAAAGAATCTAAAGCTCTCCCGGCTGCCTGAGAGCAGCAGGCGTGGAGCTTCGCTCTGCCTCAAACCTCCGTCGTGAGGAGGGCGGCGTGTATATACAGGTGAACAACAGGTGAACAACATGTATGCAACAGACTGAGCGTGTGTGAGATGACTGATCGAGTCGGTTCACTGTACGAGCACTAAACTTTTTTATGATTGACTCCCCATAGAGTGAAGGGCATCTGTGCACGGAGCGAATGTTGCTGAACGCTGGCCTGAGGACCCCCTCGTGTGTGTGTGCGTGTGTGTGTGTGTGTGTGTGTGTGTGTGTGTGTGTGTGTGTGCGCATGCGCGGCTGTGTGTGTCTGACGACCTGTCCCCCACAATGCATAGTCTTCAACTGTAAACTGGTGGGTGTGACGCCGGTAATAAAAGTGCACGTGGCTGCAGCAGCATTAAAGTGATGGTGCAAACGTTTGTGGGATTCCCGTGCACGAGGAAGCTTCGTTGTTGTTTTTTTTTTTTTGAGATGAATCAAGATCGTGGGCAGCTGCGAACGCTGACATGTGATCATGCCGGACGGTAAAATGAGCGCACGTGCACGATCAGCGCACGGATTCTGAGTGGTCTCACTGACGAGGGTCAGCGTGGACATAAATCTATAATCTGTATAGAATTAATAGAATATCACCTTTAAAGATCTGCCTGGTCAGCCCAAGGACGTGTCTGTACTGTGAGAGTGTGTGTGTGAGAGAGAGAGAGTGTGTGTGTGTGAGAGAGAGTGTGTGTATTTGTGTGAGAGAGAGAGTGTGTGTGTGTGAGAGAGAGAGAGTGGGGGGGTTGGTCCTGGTGAACTTCCTGTTAGGAACAGAGGGATCAGCCAACTCACACACACTTGTCATTAAACACTTTCTGTTCCTTTTTTAAAGTCTGTGTGAGTGTGTGTGTGTGTGTGTGTGCGCGCACTCTCTCCCCGTCTTCTGTTCACTGGCTCTGATCGGCCGTCGTCTTGACTCATCTTAATTTCCTCCTTTTTCATTGCCTCCTGGGACTGCTAATAAAATGATTGTTGAAAGTGAATTTTTCCAAAAGTTTTTATTTGATATCAAATGTCTGAAGGAGCAGCAGGCGGCTGCTGCTGCCCCCTGCTGGAGGGCTCCAGTGTGGCGGCTGTTGCTGCCCCCTGCTGGAGGGCTCCAGTGTGGCGGCTGTTGCTGCCCCCTGCTGGAGGGCTCCAGTGTGGCGGCTGTTGCTGCCCCCTGCTGGAGGGCTGTAGTACGGTGGCTGTTGCTGCCCCCTGCTGGAGGGCTCCAGTGTGGCTGCTGCCCCCTGCTGGAGGGCTCCAGTGTGGCTGCTGCCCCCTGCTGGAGGGCTGTAGTATGGCGGCTGCTTCCCCCTGCTGGAGGGCTGTAGTATGGCGGCTGCTGCCCCCTGCTGGAGGGCTGTAGTATGGCGGCTGCTGTCAGCACAGGTGCACCGTGGCGTCCCCCCAGCCCAGCCTGAACGCCGCGTGCACGGGCTCGGTGAAGGTGGTGTTGAAGGTGTGGAGGAGGCTCAGGGCGCCGTCGGCGACCGTGAAGAAGGCCAGCGTCCCTGCGCACCAGTCCAGGAATACCCCCACCTTCCTGGAGCCGGGATGGCCGTTGAGAGCGGAGCTCAGCCCCTTGTGCCAGGCCCGGAAGCCGTCCGGGTGGCAGCTCACCCCCCAGGAAGACTCGTTTTTACCCAGCCAGCTGTCCGCCCCCTCCCCCTTCCGCCTCATGCTCCTGTAGGCCGCTCCGATGAACACTCTCTGGCTCCATTTGGTCTCCCAGTAGCAGCGCCCGGTCAGACCCTCCACACTCAACACCTGGGACCAGAAGTCGAACCTGTCCAGGTGATCGGGGTACGGCTGCTGGGTCCAACGCCGGGCTGTGCTGTTCCCCTCAGAGAGACAAAGGTCCACTTGTGCCGTGTTCGGATCCAGGGTCAACTTTGTGGTATCTGATGGTCAAAAAAAGGAAGAGGATTAGTCCTGGACACACACACACACACCAGGCTTAAGGGTTGAAGTCACATGACAGGTCCCACATGACCTTAAGGCCTGCACTGATATTAAAAACGACCACGGCCATTTTCAGAGTAAAATGAGCTCAGGCAAGTCAACACGTCATTGAAGCGTTTTCGGGCTCTGCAGGACAACCGGAGGTGCTGACACTCACACTTCTGAGGAGCCGGGAGGATCCTGGCCTCGCCACAGTGTTCCACGCTGAAACAAAACCCACACAAAGTTAAAACGGCCCCTCTTGTGTTTGGGAATTGACTTGGTTTTTCACACCAGTAGTTGATGACAAAGGGGTTGTTAGTGTTGGAGGGGTGGACAGACTGATGCTGCATATTAGCAACATGCTAACGGTTCAGACCGGACTTGCCGCAGGCTGCATTGTGGGTCGTGCAGCAGAGTCGAGAGTAAGTCCAGTCCCGCGTCCCCCGGGTGGTTGTAGCTCAGGTCCAGCTCTCTCAGCCCGGAGGAGTTGAGGGCAGACGCCAGGAAAGTGCAGCTCTGGTGCGTGAGTCCGCACAGGGACAACCTCCAGAGGGGACACGTCATCACACACAGCTTCACTCTTTAGTCCACTGGACAATGAATGTGGACGTTCTCTCACAGGAGCGTTTCCAGTTTACAGTCGGGACTCTCCAGTCCGCCACAGAGCCGTTGGACCCCGGCGTCCCGGAGGTCGTTGTCCGAGAGGTCCAGAAGTCTCAGCCTACACGAGCCGGAGCTGATGGTTGAAGCGAGGGGCCGGGAACTGTCCTGGGTCAGGCTGCAGCTCCTTAATCTGACCAGAACAAAAAGAGATGAAGTCACCCAGAACCCCCCCCAACCCGTGTGGATCTGAGGGGGACAGACCTGAGTGTCTCCAGGTTGGCGTTGATCAGTCCCCGCGAGAGCGTCGCTACCCCCGCATCCGCCAGGGGGTTGTTGCTCAGGTCCAGCTCCCTGAGGCGGGACGTGCTGATGGCGTTGGACAGTTTTTCACAGCAGTTCACCGTCAGCTTACAAGCGTTTAGCCTGTCGGAACAACAACAGGTGGAGACCGTGAGGAACCGTGGAGACCGTGAGGAACCGTGAAGAACCGTGGAGACCGTGAGGAACCGTGAAGAACCGTGGAGACCGTGAAGAACCGTGGAGACCACGAGGAACCGTGGAGACCGTGAAGAACCGTGAAGAACCGTGGAGACCGTGAGGAACCGTGGAGACCGTGAAGAACCGTGGAGACCGTGAGGAACCGTGGAGACCGTGAAGAACCGTGGAGACCACGAGGAACCGTGGAGACCGTGAAGAACCGCGAAGAACCGTGGAGACCGTGAGGAACCGTGGAGACTATGAAGAAGCGCTGGTTCCGCTCCGACTTCCTTCAGACTCACTTTGCTTCCTGAGCAGCTTTGACAACAGGCAGCAGCCTCAGGAGTCCCTCCTCTGAGCGAGCGTACTGGCTCAGCACGAACACGCCCAGATCCTCTTCTGACACCAACAGAACCACCACCAGAGTGTTCCACTGGGAGGAGGAAAGCTTGCTCTGGTGAAGGTGCCCGGACCGGAGGTGGCTCTGGATCTCGTCCACCAGGGAGCGGTCGTTCAGCTCGTTCAGGCAGTGGAAGAGATTGAGGCATCTGTCCACCGACGAGCTTCTCCTGATCTTCTCCTTGATGTGTTTGATGATCTCCGCTCTGGTGCGCTGCTGGGTTCTGTTCTGGATCATCAGGTGCTCCAACAGGGTCTGGTTGGATTCCAGAGACAGGCCCAAGAGGAAGCGCAGGAAGATGTCAAAATGTCCCTCCTCGCTCCGCAAGGCCTTGTCCACCGCTCCTCTGTAGAGGACGAGCTCGGACGTGTCTCTGAAGGGGAAACGTCTGGAAGGCGACGGCTTCCTGATCAGCACGTTGAAGTTGTCGTTGTTGAATTTCAGGAAGACGTACAAGGCGGCGAAGAACTCCTGGATGCTGAGGTGGATGAAGCAGAACATCTTTTCCCTGCACAGAATCATCTCCTCACTGAAGATCTCCGTGTAGACGCCTGAGAACACGGAGGCCTGCGTCACCTGGATGCCGCTCTGCACCAGGTCCTTCTCGTAGAAGATCAGGTTGCCCTGCTCCAGCTGTCTGTAGGCCAGGTTGCCCAGCGACATCAGATTGGCCCTCAAGACGTCCGCCTTCGACTCGCTGCTGGCAGGCAGCCGCTTGTTGACGTCCACGTACAGGGACAGGAAGTGGATGTACATCTGCGTCAGCGTCTTTGGGGAGTCCTCGCCGTCCGCCGTGGACAGCTTCCTGCGGAGGACGGTGGCCGCCATCAAGCAGAAGATGGGGAGGTGGCACATGATGTGGAGGCTCCTGCAGGACTTCACGTGCGCGATCACTCGCTCTGCGAGAGGCTTCTCGGGAATTTTCCTCCTGAAGTATTCGTCCTTCTGGGGGTCGTTGAAGCCGCGCACCTCTGTCACGAGATCCAGGTGGCACAGGGGGATCCGAGCGGACGCCAGCGGGCGGGACGTGATCCAGACCAGAGCCAGCGGGAGCAGTCGGGCCCTGATCAGGTTGGTCAGCAGCACCGCCACGGGGGCTTCCTGCGTCACGTCCGTCAGGATCTCGCTGTTGTGGAAGTCCAGGGACAGGCGGCTCTCGTCCAGGCCGTCCAGGATGAAGAGGATTCTGATGAAGACACTTTTGAAGATTCCGGACTCTTTGGTCTCGGGGAAAAAGACGGCGAGTAACTCTTCAAAACTCAGACTCTTCTTCCTCATTAAGTTCAGCTCTCGGAAAGACAAAGGAAAGACGAAGTCCAGGTGGTCGTGCTCTCCGTCCTCGGCCCAGTCCAGAGTGAACTTATTGACGTGGACGGTCTTGCCGACGCCGGCGACCCCCCTGGTCATCACACTCCTGATCTGGAAGTCTTGTCCTTCGGCAGGGACAAAGAGCTGGTTGCAGCTGATGCATTTGTCCCTGGCGTCCACCCTGGGAGACGCCTCGATCTGCCTCACCTCGTGCTCCTTGTTGACCTCCCCGCTCCCCCCCTCCGTGATGTAGAGCTCGGTGTAGATCTGGCGGAGAGGCGTCTTCCTGGCGTCTATCGTCACTCCTTCCAGTAAGTGACTGAACCTTCTCCTAATCGCTGCTTTCAGCTTCTGCCGACACTCAGCAGTCCGGTCTGGGGGACAGAAGGACAAAGGTTACCAGGGTCTCTCTCCCCTTTGGGGGGACGTCTCGGTTCCCTCGGGGGGCAGGATGAAGCGCTGACCTGGGGGCTGCAGAGCGACTTCTCCATTGTTGTTGTTCAAGGCTTCTTTCGATGAGATCAACCCTGGAAGATGAGGAGCAGCAGAGATCAGACACCCGCTCTGGTCCCCCCCAGATCTGAAGTCTCACCTGGGTCGGGGGAGGTGATGGTGATGTTCACGCTGCCGATGCTGGAGCCAGTGATGGAGGGAGCGACCAGGACGCTCCCGCCCTGAGCGCTTAAACTGGGACTGAACCATTGAACTTCTGCCCGGTTTGTGGAACCAACGTCTGACATAAACCACAAGATTTCTCTTCAGTGACGTCTGACTTTGGCGGTGGTTCCAGAAGCCTTCTTACCTCCACAGGGTTTCTCCCTCAGATCAGCGAGTCCCTCCATTTTATCTCATCTGCTCCATCATCGCTGCAGCTCGCACCTGTTCTTCAGGCTCCTGGGATGTTCCTCAGTATTGTCCAAACATTATAACTTAACTGACACGAGCTACAGTTAGAGAATCTCTGGGAAAACGTCTCGCGACGTCCGCGATCTTCTGACGAGCTCACAGCTGCAGGTTTGTTTCGATATAAAAAAAGCACTTCCTTCTGAGAAAGCTCGCGAAACAGGAAGCTGCTCGCTCTTCTTCTGCGTTATAACTTTAATCAAAGGAGAGGAAGAAAGAAAGGCAGCATCGTTTGACGCAGTTTAATGGGAACAACGTTGAACATCACAAAAGGATCATTTGCACAATAATGTTGAGACACGACGACCCGAGACTCTTCCAGAGGAGCCCAGAGGAGCCGTTTCGACTACTCTGGTGGTGACACCACGTGCACGTGCTGCACCGCGCACGTGCACGTGCTGCACCGCGCAGTTGGATCATCTCTCTGCACCAGCCTTCTGGACCTTCTGTGGTGTTTGGGGACGTTGTCCTCACCACCCAGCCTCTGAGGGGGGGGGCTCTGGGAGCTCCCTGGGTATCTGCAGGTGACTGTGAGCATCACTTCAGGCTGGACTTCAGCCACCTGGGGCCTTGGAGACGCTGCTGGTTCTCCTGAAACTGCAGGAACGACAAGTCAAAGCACATCGATGGAGATCTGTGGGCTTCTGCTGGACGGGATCCAACCGCTCCGACCCAACTTACTGTTCCTTGTGATTCTCAGCAGCTTCCTCAAGACTCTGAACTGAAGGTTTTCCACATATTTGGCTTCTTCTATCTGCACTTGTGGAGGTTCTGGATGCAACAGAGCTTTCTGAGTCCTGGAGCAACGTCAACAGGTTTGAGAGAGAGAAAAGGCCCCAAAACAGAAATGAAAGACTTCTGAGACCATCTGGAGAAGGATGGGAACTCGAAGTTCCGTCCCTCCAAGAGAGAAGAGAAGATGATGGATGAAGACAAACCTTTCCAAAGAAGATTTGAAGCTCTGTGAAGATAAGAAACAGCAGCAGTCGTTTCATTGGTTCATAGATTCACGACCTCCTTCAGGCGTACGCTCACCGCCAGGAAGGAGGCGTCGGTAGCTAGTTCCTCCATCTTCTTCACGCCGTCGGACAGCGACAACGCGTCGCGGCTCGTCTCCTTGATCATCTGGATCAAATGGATCTTCTGGGATTCTTCCCGTTTCAGTGCTGCCAGCAGGTTCGCTTCCTCCGTTTTCAGGTACCGTCGGAGCTCCTTAAATTCCTCCTTAATCTTCGTGTTGGTGGTTCGGCTCTGACGCTGGGGGTCAGAATAGAAACATGACGTCATCGTCCTTACGAAGACGTCTGACCGATGAGCGGTGCCGCGCTGACCTCGATGCGCGCGACCAAAGAGGTGCACGTGTTCCTCAGCCTCTCGAAATCCTCCTGCTTCTCTCTGATCTTCTTTGGAGGGATGGGAACCGAGGAGGGAGGAAGCTAAAGAATAAAGAAGTTGCACCGTTTCAGTGCTCTTGACAGCAGCAACAGACTCAAGCTCCAAAGTTTAACATGTTTAACATGTTGCCACGGTTACAGGTTAACCTGTTAGCGTGAGAAAAAATTAGCTTCGTGGTATGAAGAGCTCAAAGGAGTTGGTTTGGTTTCTGAAAAGGAAGAACTTCCATCTTTGATCCTCCTGAGTCTTGATGGCAAAAGATGGCAAGACTTGGGATGTGATGTAAAACACTGGAGCAGCCTGCCCTATAGGCCTCAGGGTGAGGTTGATTTTAATGATCAGTTCCAGGTGTGGCGCATTCCCCTTAAAACATGGTTGCTGACTCATCCAGCAACGCACCTCACAGACCAGAGTTCATGAGAAGAAGACATCTTCCTCACGCAGGAGGAAGAGGAGAAGCTGAAAGAGCTTCCCCCTGAACTATGGTCGGAAGGACCTGCAGATGTAGGTCTTATAAAAGGAGCAGAACCTGTAAAAATAATCCCTAAATCAGATTATAGACCATTTCAGAGGCAATATCCCCTTAAGACTGATGCACAGGAGGGTATTGTTCCGACATTTAACTCACTGCTTAAAGCAGGAGTCATCAGAGAGTGTCCTGAGTCTCCTGTAAATACACCCCTATTTCCAGTAAGGAAGGCATCACCATCTACCGGCTGGCGGATGGTGCAGGACCTGCAAGCTGTAAACGCTGCAGTGGTCCCTAGGTCTCCCTTAGTCGCAGATCCATACACTCTGCTGAATGACTTAAACCCTGAACATCAGTGGTACACGGTGACAAGGTTACCTCAGGGCTACTGTGAGAGTCCCACAATCTTTTCTCAGGTAATGATGTCATCATTAGCTAAGTTTAAACCTCCGTGTGGAAGTCAAATCCTCGTCTACGTGGATCACATCCTCATGGCGTCAAAAACAGAGGCAGATTGTTGGTCAGACACACTAGCATTGCTACACTGGCTAGCCTCACAAGGCCATAAATTAAGCAAAAGCAAACTGCAACTGGTGAAGCAGGAAGTGGTTTATCTGGGCCATGTTTTGACACATAATGGAAGAGCTATTCTTGAGTCGAGGAAAACAGCAGTGCTTGATGCTCCAAAACCAAAAACGAAGAAGCAGATGATGTCATTCTTAGGACTAGTGAATTTTTGCAGATCATGGATCTTCGATTATGCGAAAATAACTGCCCCTTTACAAGCATTGATGTATGATAATCCCTTAGCAATGACTGATGTGTTAACATGGACCCCTGAAGCTGAAGAAGCATTTATGTACATAAAACAGGCCCTTGTAGGTGCTGGAGTGTTAAAGCTGCCAGACTATCAGAAGCCTTTTGAGCAGGTCGTGGATTGCAAAGGTGACTTTATGACTTCAGTTTTATTGCAGAAGCACGGAGATAAGAGGCAGCCAGTGGCCTACTACTCCCACAAGCTAGATCCCGTAGTTTGTGCACTCCCGCCATGCGTTAAAGCAGTGGTGGCAGCATCTGAGGCAGTAAAAGCCTCCGCAGGAGTGGTGCTATATCATGAGCTAACTTTGCTAGTTCCACATGCAGTGTCAATACTGCTGCTACAAAGTAAGATAGCGTTCCTGTCGCCCGCACGTCATCTTTCCTGCATGGCAGTGTTGCTGTCTCAGCCGAATCTGACGATTCGACGCTGCACGACCTTAAACCCAGCAACGCTGCTACCCACCGTAGAAGAGGGACACCAGCACAACTGCCTGGATGAGGTCTCCACCAAGGTCCTGCCGCGACCAGATCTCAGTGATGTCGCGTTGACTACAGGACAGACACTATTTGTGGATGGATCATCAAGAAAAGATGACTGTGGACGCACTAGAACTGCCTATGCAGTAGTCACAGCAACTGAGGTGGTGGAGGCGAAACCACTTCCCTCCTCCTATTCTGCTCAAGCTGCAGAACTCGTCGCACTCACACGTGCCTGTGAACTAAGCAAAGGACAAGATGTTACCATTTACACAGATAGTCAATATGCATTTTCCACGCTGTTTGTGTTTGCTCAACAGTGGAATTTGAGAGGGATGAAAACGTCGACCGGCAAACCGGTCATGCATGCAGAACTGTTAAAAAAGTTATTGGCAGCAGTACAGCAGCCACGCAAAATAGCTGTATGTAAATGCACTGCACACACTAACAACACAGACGCAGTCTCACAAGGCAATGCCTTTGCTGACAGAGCCGCAAAGGCTGCAGCAAATAACAACACACTTCTTGATAATGAGGAATCATTTACCTTAGAACCTGCAGATAATGATATTCTAAAGGAAATGCAACAAAGTGCTCCAGAAAAAGAAAAGGCCATGTGGAAGAAGCGAGGAGCCAAACTGGATGACAAAGGACTATTAACCATAGGAAACAAGCCAATCCTTCCCCGGAATATGCATAAATGGGCAGCATTAGTGAGCCATGGGCCATGCCATGTCTCAACAGGAGGGATGGTACAGATGGTTAATGAACATTATTACACTATAGGACTTCATACATACTTAAAAAATTTTTGTTCACAATGTGCTATTTGTGTAAAACACAGCCCACAGGGAGCCCTTAAGGCCCCTGCAGGCACCACACCATTACCAAATCATCCATTTCACACAGTTTTTCTAGATTTTATTCAGCTAACACCATGTGAAGGTAAACAATATTGTCTAGTAGTGTTAGATGGATTTACTAGGTGGGTGGAAATTTTCCCCACAGCAAAAGCAGATGCACTGACAGTAGCAAAAGTTTTATGTAGAGAGATCATTCCCAGGTTTGGCATTCCGAAGGTCATCTGGAGCGACAATGGAAGCCATTTTGTAAATGAGATAGTGAAAACTGTAGGAGTAACTTTGGACATTGATTTGAAGAATCACTGCGCATACCACCCTCAGAGTGCAGGGTTGGTTGAAAGAGTCAACGGTACTATTAAGAACAGACTGAAGAAATGTATGGACGAGACAGGAAAGAACTGGATGTTTTGTCTCGACCTGGTGAAATTATGGATGCACATAACACCGCACAAGAAAACAGGCATCACACCCTTTGAAGCATTATATGGGCGGCCTTATTGCCTGCCATACTTTGCAACAACAAATGAGCTAGAACATGTTGAGGAAACAATAGCAGATTATCTGAAAAAAGTGTTACTTAACCGATGTGTGAACGCTGTAAATGTTCTGCCGAGTCCTGTGTCTTCCACAGATTCCACCCCCCAGGAACCCATTCAACCGGGCGACTACGTGTGGGTGAAGAAGTTTGTGCGGAAGAGGTGGAACACGCCTAGATGGGAAGGTCATTATCAAGTACAGCTGACCACAAAGACTGCAGTTCGAGTGGACGGGAAACTGTCGTGGATACACCTTTCCCATTGTAAGAAACAGAAGATTCTTCCAGGTGAAGGCGAGGGAGCAGTGGCGGACTCTCCGTAAACGGCTGACGGCCTGTATAGGTCCAGCAACGGCTGAACCCCGTCGGAACCTGTGAAGAGGATCTAAAAGGAAATGAAGTTGTTCTTCCTGATTGTGGTGAGTGCTGTGACGGCAGGACTCGTGAGTTTCGGCCTGTGGGACTTCCGACAGGAGGGAGGTAATCAGGAACAGAAAGAGGCTCTGAGACAGGATGAGAGCTACACGCACCATAGTTAGCCACTTAGGACATTCATGGTTAGGACAAGATCCAGAGTCCCCACACATTTACTAGCTTGCTGTGTAGTACCTCTTGTCCGGGGTTGCATTGGCCGGCTCGTGGGATCAGTTATTACTAGTACTGAGCTGCAGGTGGAAGAACGATCTCTACTGGACGACGATGAAGAATGGATCGACGTAATCCAAGATGTAAAAGAACTGTTCAAGATGTCTTAAGCTGTACACATGTTGAACTCTGAGTGTAAGAAATGTGTTTCTAGGAAAATGACATAATGCATTGAAATTTCATGAAAATGTAAAGATGTGATACTGATGATGAGAATCTAGACGCATTTAACGATAAACAGGAGGGAAATGTGAGAAGAATTATTGTTATTGTTGTTATTAGTATTATCTTTAAATGCTATTGTATGTAGATTTTGAGTGTTTGAGGAATGTTGACAGGAAAAGAAGAACATGAGAGTGTTTCGTAAAGGTGCTGAAGCTGCTGACAACCAAGCCCAGCACCCAGATGTGTCCTGTTGGTCAAGATTAGAGAAGTTTGTTAAAATGGGAGAAGATGTCAGAAGACAATGAGTGATGAGATCCTGTTGGGGCACACATTCTCTCTCTCTCTCTCACTCATTTTCTACCGCTTGTTCCTCCACTGAGGGTCGCGGGGGGACTGGAGCCTATCCCAGCGCAATGGGCGGAGGCAGGGTACACCCTGGATTGGTCGCCAGTCAATCGCAGGGCTGACACACATTCTGTTTGCACCAATAAAAGAGGTGAGCGAGCAGCAGACGAACAGAGTTGACAGAGGAAGCTGGAACTGCTGCTCGACTCCCCCTTGCAAGGCCTCCTGTTGTTTGCGTGGTTACTCTGAGTCTGGTGAACGAACAGCGCGGGTGATCAAAACTTCACCCTCAGTCTGGACCAGTGAGAAGAGCGAAAGACATCACCTTCTCCCCAACGCACCCCGCGAGCTGTAATTCCTTTTTATCGTTGGTTCTGGCTGTTTGCAGCCATGTTAGCATGTTAATAACATGTTATTAGCGTGTTATTAGCGTGTTATTGGCGTGTTATTAGCGTGTTATTGGTGTATTTTGCCTTTTTAGTTCTTTCTATTCAGACTTATTGTGTTTTTTCTTTAAGAAGATGCTGCTGAAGCATCCAATAATGACACAATCAGACAGATTTTGTATGGCAACGTGCAACAGCTGCGTGCGTGCGTACGTGCGTGCGTGCCTGGGAAATACCTGAGGCGCTGGCGTGGGCTGGCTGTGGCTCTCCATGTAGTGTTCGCTCAGATTCTTCAGGCTGAAGTTGACCTGAGGTTCTGCTCCAGTGAAGAGCTGATCGCAGAGCGAGCACCTGCGAGACACTTTCCCCTCCCAGGACTTTTCCACACATGTCCTACAGAAGCTGTGTCCACACTGCAGGATCACTGGGGTCTGAAAAACGGACAAGCAGATGGAGCAGCAAAGATCCTTCGGTGCCTTCAGGGTCTGCTCTTCATCGGGCTTCTGCTCCCGAGCCTCCGGTTGGGCTCCTCCAACCTCCCGCTGCTCTGCGTCGCTGTCTATGATCGCTGGGAATAAAATAGACACTTTAACTCAGATCTAAGCGATCCGGCGAAGCGGAACCGGGGTCATGTGGTCAGAGGTTGTTTGAGATAAACCTTGTACCTTGAGCCAACTGTGTTGCGAGGTCATTGAGCCTCATCCTGTAGAGGACGTCCACGGTGGTGACCACCGCGCCCTCGGCGCCGTACGCCTGCACCAGTTTATCCACCGTCTCCGTCCTGCTTGTGTTCTCCAGCTGTGACCTCTGGATGGGCCGGGACCCCCTTTCCTTGTGCTGGCCCAGGTACCACTTAAACTCCCTCAGCATGGTGTCGTCCAGCTCGTCCAGGAAGTCCTTCAGCAGCTTGGAGATTTGCTCCGTCATTTTTATTTTACCCGTCTGACGAGTGCGAAGATCTCGCGAAGCTGCGTTCGTCTTCTGTCGCCCTGCAGATGTGATGTGTGTGTGGACAGGATGTGGCGCGGAGCTCCAGTGTGTACATTCCCCTCCCCTACACACACATGCACACGTGTGGTTGGAAACTCACACTATCTCACACTAAAGTTTCATTGTTTCGTTATTGCTGCGTTGTCATCTGGGGATTCCAGATGTGTTTAAATGCTGAAGGTGGCGGCAGACTGAGAGTGGCTGCTGGGTTTGATTGGACAGATGCTTCATGTTTCTCATCATCATCATCATCATCATCATCATCATCGTAATCATGACAGATTACGGGTCTTCCATCTAAGCGAAACCTCAGTCTGACTAGAGGGGGATTTTCATTTTCTACACAGTAATTAAAAACCAGGCGTATAGATGGAATCTGTTTTCATCTTTCTGCCTCCACATCATCAGTGTTGATGTCGGAGAGCAAAAAACATTTTCTTAGTGGAGATTTTGCAAAATCTTTGCAGACTGACACGAGTTGCTAAACATGGTTGTGAAGAATGTTTCTTAATAGCAAAGCTAATATTTATTTTATTTAAAATAATCATATAACAGCATTCGCTGTATAATGATGTAAAGTTTGCAGCAACGACATGATGGAAAAGAAAGAGCCAGCAAACTGGAGGTAGAAAAGTTTTCCACCAAACCCGAACTAAATTAAAATAACAATACAGCTGCAACAGCAGCTGAGTCGAATTAAAACACGAAAACAGATTAAAACAACTATTTTATTGCCGAAATTGTGTTTTTAGTATCGGCGCAAACAGACTAAACAGCTGTTAAATGCGTGTCCGACAAGGAATAGGGACCGTCAGAGCAGAGGACCTAAGATTGGTTCCGTGTAGATACAACGACAACGGATGATGATGATGATGATGATGACGATGATAATAATAATAATAATAATAATAATAATAATAATTATTATTATTATTGTTATTATAATAATAATAATAATAATAATAATAATAATAATAATTATTATTATTATTATTATTATTATTATTATTATTATTATTATTATAACAACAACAACAACAACAGTAACAACAACAACAGTAACAACAACAACAACTAGCCAGGCTCTTCTTATCAGAAAACACAAGTATACTCGAGCAAACAACTCAATATTTTATAATCTCGATAAACCACTATGAATAGCAACACCGATTGATATGAATTGTTCTTTTTTATATTTAATAATGAGAATAAAAGGGCTCCTCTCTCTGCAGTGCCGTACTCTACTGCCCTCTGCTGGATGTGTGTTCACATTCATGGTGATCAAGACGTCTCACTGAGGACAAAAGCGCGTTGAATCTCTTTTAGACACTATTTAAAAACCCAAAACGCGTTTGTTTACGTTGACAGCACGCTTTTGTGCATTTGAGAGCAATTATACTCATTCATTTGTGAGCTAATGATGCTTATCTTGAGTGGATCCCGATAGTGTTGTGTGGAAATCTCTCCTCAAACTGTAGCAAACCTTTGATACTTGCACTGTTACAGCCGTTTTATTATCGGAAACAACAATTCAATCATTCACCTTCCTCAGATCCAGTGATTAGCTTCATGATTAAGTGTTTTTAATGACTCCCCCAAAGTGCTGACAGGTAGTTTGTAGTAAAGGGTTGTTTAAACATTTCCTCAGTCTTTATTGTTCCTGAAATTGTGCCTATAAATAATAATTCCTATGTAAAATCGTTGCATTTCATATGTGCCCTGACTGTTCCTATGCGCGTGTGGGCGTGTGTTATCCGGCAGGCCCGTGACCCATGGGCTGCGGCTGCTGTGGGCCGCGTGGCTGCAGCCTAACGGGGATTATTGAAACTGGGGGGGATTAAAAATAAGAATAATGTTGAGAAGAGATTCTTTGGGTGATGACGCAGCAGCGAGCGAGCTGACGTCACGCAGCTCCGACGTTCCGAACTCTGATAGAATTTGTTTGTCTTGGCTGAAGTGACAGAAAAGCCCGGAGTTTAATCGGCAGCGCGCTCTCTTTCCCCGGCGCCGTCGTGCGCGCCGACGCTCGCGACCTGTCAGACACGACCGCCACTGTCGGTGGCAGCTGGGGGTCGCGAGCTTTAATGCTCCAGGACGTCGCCACGGCACGAAGGAGAAGTCAGCGTTCCTGGCTGCCCCCCACCCCCCAGCAGATGATGTCCGGGAGCGTCATGACTCAGCTCCTGGCCCCGTCCGTCCTCTGGGTGAACAACAAGCTTCCTCAGCCTCCGGCCTTCATCTTCCTCATCGATGTGTCCTACAACGCTGTGAAGAGCGGGATGGTCGCCATCGTGTGCCAGGAGCTCAAGACCCTCCTGGACCACCTGCCCAGGTACGCAGACGCACGATGGCGCCCGGGGGAGGGGCCGGACCCGCCGCTCACGTCTGTGTCCCCCTTTGTGGACTCAGGGAGAACCCCGAAGCGGACTCGCCGGTCCGGGTGGGCTTCGTCACCTACAACAAGGTTCTGCACTTCTACAACGTCAAGTCGAGCCTGGCGCAGCCGCAGATGCTGGTGGTCTCGGACGTGTCCGACACCTTCGTCCCGCTCCTGGACGGCTTCCTGGTGAACGTCAAAGAGAGCCGCCTGGTCATCGAGAGGTGGGTCGCCGAGCGCGGCGTGGACACACGTGCACACTCTCCTGCGTTCTCTCTCTCCCCAGTTTGCTGGATCAGATACCTGAGATGTTTGCAGAGACCAGGGAGACGGAGACGGTCTTTGGGCCCGTGGTCCAGGCCGGCCTGGAGGCCCTGAAGGTAAAGGGTTAGGGTCGGGGTCGGGGTTCGAGCCTGGCGTCCCCGTGACCTTGTCCTGGTTCCCCAGGCTGCCGACTGTGCTGGGAAGCTGTTTGTGTTCCACACCTCTCTGCCCATCGCCGAAGCTCCTGGAAAACTGAAAAACAGGGAGGACAAGAAGCTGATCGGCACGGATAAGGAGAAGGTAACGCCGCTGAGCGTGGTGTCCTCCCACCGCCCGTGGGAGAACACCTGGACCCCAACAGCCCCTGTGGACCATTAGCACGCTAATGATCCGGGTGGTCACCTGAGAGTCGTTAGCAGGGTCGTTGGTCGGGTCGTTCACCTAGTTTCTGTTGAGGTGTCTCCCCTTTGTCTGCTGGGTCACATGGTCGTGAGTCACTGGGTCTCCTGGAATGGTGTGAACGTTGTTTTGCTGTTGGAAGGAGTGGAGGACTGCGTTGTATGTGGGTGATAGGAAGTGCCTCAGGCCACCACCTCTGTTTAAGGATGGTTTCTCCAATTTAACATGGATAGCTTCCTTGACCCCCCTTTCAAACCAGCGGTCTTCTCTGGCCAGTATCCTTACTTGGCTGTCCTCGAAGGAGTGCCCACTCTCCTTTAAGTGTAAGTGGACTGCTGAATCCTGACCCGAAGAGGTGGCACGTCTGTGTTGTGCCATTCTTCTGTGGAGAGGTTGTTTGGTTTCCCCAATGTTCCTCACGTTCCTCCTGGCACTGTACAGCATAAACAACATTACTTTGTTTGGGTCTGGGTGTCTTGTCCTTTGGGTGTACTAACCTCTGTCTGAGAGTGTTGCTGGGTTTGAAATGAACCGGTATGTCGTGTTTCTGGAGGATCCTCCTAAACTTCTCCGAGACTCCAGACAGGTAGGGGATGGAAACGCTGCGGCGTTTGTTTCTCTCCTCCTCTCCTTTGCTGGGGTCTGGCTTTCTTGAGGTTTTGGTGAAGGCCCAGTCTGTGTAGCCACATGTTAGAGAGCTGTCTTAATGTGGTCCTGTTCCTTCTTTCTGCCTTGGGATGTGGTGGGTATTTCTCTGGCCCGGTGTTGGAGAGTTCTGATCACTCCCAGCTTGTGTTCCAGTGGATGGTGAGAGTCAAACTGAAGGTACAGTCTGGCCTTTCTGGACTGCGCAGTCAAGATCACTGAGTACAGAAATCTCACCATCGAAGTCTACAGAAAACCTACACATACCGACCAGTACCTCCAGTTTGAAAACTGAAGCCGGAGGACCTCAGAGTCCGCGAGGGTTGATAGAATAAAAGCAGGTCAGATAAATAAGTCGGGCCGAGACCATTAAGACATTTAAAAACGAATAAAAGAACCTCAAAATCGATCCTGAAACGCACGGGTAGCCAATGCAGCGATTCTAAAACCGGTGTGATGTGCTCCCGCCCTCTGGTCCTCGTCAGCACCCGTGCAGCTGAGTTTTGTAATAATTGTAGGTTAGAGATGCTCTTTTTGGGAAGACCAGAGAGCAGGGCATTACAATAATCTAGAGCACAAGAGATAAAAGCGTGCATCAGCACCTCCGTGCTGGCCTGAGAGAGAAACGGGCGGACTCTGGCTATATTCTTCAGGTGGTAAAAACCCACCTTTGTTATGTTTTTGATGTGTGGGATGAAACTAAGCTCAGAGTCAAAGATCACACCCAGATTTCTTACACATTGAGATGGTTTAAAATCCTTTAATTTTGGTACAAGTTTCTCTCTCTGACCTTCAGGACCAATGACTAAGACCTCTGTTTGGTCCTGGTTGAGCTGTAGGAAGTTTTCTGCCATCCATGACTGGATATCTAGAATACAGTTAAAAAGGGCATCAACTGGCCCTGCATCACCAGGAGCCACGGCGATGTACAGCTGCGTATCGTCAGCATAGCTGTGGAAGCTGATGCTGTGGCTCCTGGTGACGTCCCCAAGAGGAAGCATGTAAAGATTAAAAAGGGTTGGACCTAAGATTGACCCTTGGGGAACCCCACAACCTCCTATCTTTAGTATTGCTGCGCCAACTGGTGGTCTTTTGGGCTGAGGATAACGGTGATCTATATGTAGCTATATGTAGCTATAGCGTCATTGGCCTCCACTCCAGCCACTCCTGGTAGTTCCTCAAAAACACTGAGTTTCTAGTGGATGCACAATCTGTGGAAGCCAACATAGAAACTTCTGAAGAGCCAAAGTTCTTGCAACAAAAATATAGTCCCCAATTAGGTTGTTTTGTTATCACACAACCCCGTCCCCATTATCTTAAGAGAATATAAAAGAATGAGTGGAGACAGAAGAGAGAATGAGACGTTTTTGGCGCGTGTCGCTCTTGATTTTGTGTTTATTTTTGCAGTAAACTTAAAGGAGGCCTTTTCACTTCATGTTTGATTAAATTTAAGCTGATATTCCATTCTTGACATCTTTAAATTTACAGTGTTCATGGGAGATTTATTTGGTCATTTTGCTTCTTTTTATTTCCTATTTCCCACATTTATTCATAGTTTTTATTAGATTGCAATAAATCCTATAACATTGAACAGACTGACTAAAGTCTAATGAGCTGCGGTTCCCACCGATAGCGTCATTCTGATGGGTTTTTGCTGGCTGCAGCTGAAATATTCCAATGCTCCATGTCACAGAGACAGTAAATACTAAACCCTAAAGATTCTGAAGGCATGATGTAAAATAGAACGTACATACAGAAATTTGAAGAGACAATTAGAGATAAAGATGATTTCCATGCTTCTAAGAGTGGCCGATAGGAGCCGTTTAGAACTTGAAAAGATGCATTGTGTGCTACCAGGAACTCATTTAACTTGCAAGGCGAAGCTGCTTCTGCTTTGTCGGACCATCGACTGATCTCCTGAAAGGCCACCAGCGCTTTTTAAAAACTGAATTCTTCATCTATGGGGATAGTAGGAGTAGAGACTGCAGATGTTTCCACAGATGCTCTTCACCAGTGGTCAGGTGAGTGATGCAGGCAGATCGAGCGTGCGTTGACTGGTCTTCAACCAGCCATGATACTCAATGTACCAGCTCTCCCAGCCCATAGTCTGGATTTCTCCTAGGAGATCAGACAGCAGCTTCACTCCTGAACGATGCAGCTGGTTCGCCAGAGAGTCACAGCTGATCTCTGATAACTGCAGCCCTTAATCTAAATAAAGAAGGGAAACTTTTATAAGGTTATAAGTGAAACCAGTATTAATCTGAAAGGTTAATCAAAGGCATGATCTGTAAATATTTAATTTAGTTCAGGTTAAAAAATGATAGTAATATGTAATTACCACAATTCCAACCTCTCAGGTTTGCACTGTTCCAAAGGAGAATTATATTGTTCTGGCCCTCACTCTTCCCAGGTTCTCCCACCTCTTTCCCTCCCATCTCATCATGGAGATCCATCTCACCTGTGGCTCATCTTTAAAGGCACAACCTGTCTTAGATGACTTCCTGTCTCCCTCACCATCTCCCTCCTCGTTGGCTGGTGTCTACCAGGCACCCTCACCTAGTTTTGTCTAATTTTGGTTACCATCTGTCGGCTTTTTCATTGTCCTTAAATCAATTTATCATGAATAAGTGGTCCCCGTGTGGCCCCCCTCCTGAAGGAACTGGGCACAACACACACACTCAGAAAGTGTGAGGACCCTCGGATGGAATAATGGACATTTTTGAGAATGGTGTTTACCTCAGAGTTTCCAGTCGGCAGTTTGGAAAGTGGAGAAAACCACAGAGCAGCTTCACTCCTGAATCCTGCAGCTGGTTACTCAGGTCCAGTTCCAGTTCTCTGAGATGGGAGGGATTGGACCTCAGCGCCGAGGCCAGAGAGCCACAGCTGATCTCTGATAACTGCAGCTCTAATCTGAAAAATGCAGGATGAGGTTATACGGAGCAGGTCTGCATGTTATCTGCGTCAGTACTAAACCTACGTTAGTTCTTAGTTGGGTTAGACCTGAATTCACGATATTCCAAGGAATTTTTTTAATGTGGTGCATCACAGCAGTGTTGAGAACAGCCTCACTTCACCATCTTAGCAGCTGGTATATAGGTAGAAAAATGAAGACTGACCTGAGCCTCTCCAGTTTACAGTTTGGACTCTCCAGTCCAGAACAGAGCCGCTTCACTCCTGAATCATGCAACGTGTTGGCGCTCAGGTCCAGAACCCTCAGATGGGAGTGGTTGGACTTCAGAGCTGAGGCCACAGAATCACAGCTGGTCTCTGATAACCTGCAGCCACTTAGGCTAAAATAACAATTATTTTGAGAGAAGACAAATAAAAATCAACATGTACCAGAGGCAAAACCAAGTTCCAAGCAACAAACCTCTGGTCCTGCACCGGCTTATCTGCCGTATGTTCCTATTTTGGTTCTTTCAGGGCGGTTGGACAAGATCTCCAGCGTATGTAAAGTGTGTGTGGGTCAAAATACCTTCCAAGTTGTGAGACCACATTTCTCAACAGCACTTCAACTCTTGTCAGGAGTTGGGACAAAGCGACCCACTCCTGACAGCTTGTGGGCGATGCTTGCAGGCGACCCTGCAATCCTACACTCTCTGTGTGAAACCAAATCAAAGGTTTTTAGACACTGCTGGATGCTGGAAGGGTGGCTATAGTCTGGACGCAGAGTTCCCCTGACTGCACATTTCTCCAACAATGATTGGCAGCTGGTGTCACTTGTTCTCCAGATGAGAGAAGGAAAGAGAGCCCCCCCACAGTGTGTTTGATTGCCCCACTGCAAGCTCAATGCTGCCAGAAAACATTGCAGGAGCATCAGTTCCCCTCAGGGCATCAACAAGGAGCTCAGGAAAAGGTGCAGCTGCCACCTACTAGAGACAAGCACACTGAGCTGAGATTCAAAGCCCTCTCCTCCCAAGAGAAGAGCTTGTTTGTTGGAGGCTCTTCTGGGCGATACCTGGTGCCACAGCTCCAGCTCAGCCCGTCTCTGGAGCTGAGGTGGAGCTTAGCAAGTTTCATGGTTCTCCACCACTTCCTCTCGCTGAGGACCTTCTCAGCTGGTGGTTTCTGCTCCACCTTCCAAGTTGAGCAGGTGATACTTCTGCATTCCTGCCACCAGTGTCTCTGCAGAAAGAGTCTTCTCTACTGTTTTATATTAGATTATAGAAAATTAGGATTTTGGTTGATGTCTTAGATGTTGTTGACTAAGAGCAGGTTTTTCTTTAATAACATAGAAAGATTCGATGAGAAGAGCAAATGTATTATTTTATGAGCTACTTCCACTACTATTATATACACATACTTCCATATTGTCTTAGAGTGCAAGCTGCATTTATTGCATCGTTCATAGAAAGTCATATTTGTGAGGAGAAAAACTCCAATAAGGTCATTTTCTTTAATGACCATTACAAAAGAAGGAGGCGATGAACAAACAGATTTATCTAAAAATGTGTGAAAACTTATGGATGGAAACCTTTTTAAAATGGTTGCATTGTGTAGAATCAGTGTAGAATCAACTTGTTGACTTCTGATTTGGACTCCAATGGAAGTGAGGTGCAACAATTGTGGATGCTGAAAGCTTCAGATCTTCATGAAGGTTTCTGTGGTTGGACTGACCTGCTGCCCCTTTAAGAGGGAGGCAGGTTTGGGCTTCTGGCTGGAATGAAGCCACCTAAGATGAGAATGACTGCAGGCTTTCGGTACCAAGGTTTAACAGGGGGCTCACTTCACACTTGGGCTTTTCTCTTTTTTGGGATGGCTTTTCTCAGGAGAGAAGGGGCATGGCACACTGCAGCAGCTTTCTTTTTGGGGTTTCTAGTTTTCCTTCTGATCTTTAAAAGACAGGAAGAACCATTTTTGATTGGTCTGAATGTTTGGGCGGTTTTGTGGCCAGCCTAAAATAAAACAAGACAAATCTACAACTGATACTTCCTTTCTAGTCATTGATGACCATCCTCACATGGGACCGATTTCCACAACCAATTTAATACTGCAAATCTGTCCTGTGTGGTCTTTTTTCTGAGAACTGCAACACTACGTTTATAACAAAGATCAAACATGGAAACATTTATTGTCTAACTAGTTACACCTGGGAAAGTACTGGATCATCTCTGACTGACCTGAGAGTCTCCAGCTCACAGAGAGGATCCTGGAGAAAACCACAGAGCTGCTTCACTGCTGGATCCTCCAGCTGGTTCCCACTCAGGTCCAGAACCCTCAGATGGGAGGGATTGGACCTCAGCGCCGAGGCCAGAGAGTCACAGCTGATCTCTGATAAACTGCAGTCCCACAGTCTGGAAAAGGAATAAATGGGGCAAATAAAAACACATTTCTAAATCTGAAAATGAAGAGAAAAGCAGAAAATGTAAAGAAATTTAGAAAAGACCAACAGAGGCCTCCTGACCTGAGCGTCTCCAGTCTGCAGTTTGGATGCATCATCGCAGAAGACAGTAACTTTACGTCGGCATCTGTCAGGCTTTCGTTCCAGCTTAAGCTCAGCTCCCGTAGATGAGAAGGGTTTGACGTCATTGCTGAGGCCAGAACTTCCCAATGACTCTTTGAAAGAACATTACCAAACAGTCTGTTGTGTATGAAACAAAAATAGTGAGTCAAACTTTGGGATTTCTCATCAACTTCTCTGAGAATCTACCTCAACACAAATGTAGCTCATTTCCTGGAAAAGCTAAATTCAACACCGTAGAGCAACAGTTTGAACGACCATCAGATCTGAAATGCAACTGAATTATTCTCAACATTTGTCTTATTTTAGAACAGCTCATAATTACTCAATATTTAAAATGATTGTAGCAAATGGTTTAAAGAAACGTGCATCTTTTTATCTGTCTATCGGCTTCTTTGGATATTTTGCATTTCATCCAATTTGTACGATGGTGCGTCAAGTCTTAATTCAGCGATCCGATCGATGACATCAGAGTCTCTGGTTGCATCGATTGCCCTCAGCTTCTGTTATATCTGCCTGTTTCCCTTCAAATCATTTTCACTGCACCTTTTGTTGCTAGTGATGAAGTTGCCACCTAACGGGTGTGGAAAGGCTCAAACAACTTTGTGGGTCACATAAAGGCTCCAAACGGAACCGCCACAAAGACCTAAAACACCCATTTAAACCAACGAGGCCGGCTGTTTTTACGTTGAACAAATGAAGCAAATAGTCACGTGTCATTAGTTAAAATGTGTTTTTCTGTCGTTAGAATACGATGTATACAAACAAACAAAAGTTATTTAATGACATGACAGTAATTTCATGATAGTCAGTTAACTTGTGGCTCCTATTATTCCTGCCTTATGTTGGTTTGTCTGGATTGACCTTTGAACTTATATCCAGCCAGTGTTGAACATTTCTGGATGAATTGTTGTTGTTTTTAATTTATGGACGCTGCAATGGAGATAAAGAATTGAAGGAATGACCACTGGAGGGGGTATTGCTACCTGACATGATCCACTCGCTTGATTTAAACGCCGATGTCCGGCCCCAAAAATCTTTACTTACACGACCTTCCTGCAGTTCCTCACAGCTGGAATCAGGCGACGTCGTCCCTCATCTGAGGTGTTGTACAACCGCAGGTCCAGCTCATCCAGAACCTCCTCTGACATCTGCAGCAGGTAGGCCAGAGCTGAACAGTGGATCTCTGACAGTTCCCTCTCTGATATCTCCCCTGACTTCAGGAACTCTTGGATCTCCTGATGGACTGACTGATCCTTCATCTCCATCAGACAGTGGAAGATGTTGATGCTTGTGTCTGGGGAGATTCCATAACTGTTCACCTCCTTCAGGTTGTTGAGGACCTTCTGGATGGTTTCTGGGTGGATGTTCCTCTGATCCAACAGTCCACCCAAGATCCTCTGATTGGACTCCAGAGAGAGACCATGAAGGAAGCGAACAAACAAGTCCAGGTGGCCATTTTTACTTTTGAGAGATTTCATTAGTGCTCTCCTGAGGAAGTCATCAAGAGATTTGACTGGTTTAGAATATTCTAGGAACTGACTTATAACCACTGTGTCTTTCCTGGTGTAACGGTGGAACATGTAGACGGCAGCCAGAAACTCCTGAACGCTCAGATGAACAAAGCAGTAGACTGATTTCTGGAAGATCACACTCTCTCTCTTGAAGATCTCTGTACAAACTCCTGAGTACACCGACACCTCGGAGACGTCCAGTCCACATCGCTCCAGGTCTTCTGAGTAGAACATGATGTTTCCTTTCTCCAGATGTTCAAACGCCAGCCGACCCAACTTCAGAAGGAGTTCTTTATCAGCCTCAGTCAGTTCCTCTGGTCTCTGCTTTCCTCCATACTTCTGCTTCTTCCTCTTCATCTGAACCCTCAGGAAGTGTGAGTAGAGGTCAGTCAGGGTTTGGGGCAGCTCTCCTCTCTGGTCTCTGGCCATCATGTCCTCCAGAACTATAGCAGTGATCCAGCAGAAAACTGGGATCAGACACATGATGTGGAGGCTCCTGGAGGCCTTGATGTGTGAGATGATTCTCTTGGACAGATCTTCATCACTGAACCTCCTTCTGAAGTACTCCTCCTTCTGGGAGTCAGTGAAGCCTCGTACTTCTGTGATCCTGTCAACACACGAGGGAGGAATCTGATGGGCTGCTGCAGGTCTGGAGGTGATCCAGATGAGAGCTGAGGGAAGCAGGTTCCCCTGGATGAGGTTCACCAGGAGCACGTCAACGGACGATACTTGTGTGACATCAGAGATGACTGATGCTTGTTGAAACCCAGTGAAAATCTGCTTTCATCCAGGCCATCAAAGATGAACAGAAGTTTCCAGACAGTCAGATCTTCTGCTCTGATCTTCTGTAATGTTGGATGGAAAACATGAAGCAGTGAGAGAAGACTGTGCTGCTCATCTCTGATCAAGTTCAGCTCCCTGCATGAGAGCGGAAGCACCAGACTGATGTCTTGGTTCTCCAAACCTTCTGCCCAGTCCAGACTGAACTTCTGCACTGAGAAGGTTTTTCCAACGCCGGCGACACCGTTGGTCAGAACCACTCTGATGTGTCTCTGTTGCTCAGATAAGACTTTGAAGATGTCCTGGCACTTGATTGGAGTGTCCTGGATGTTCTTCTTGGAGGTTCTCTCAAGCTGTCTCACCTCATGTTGTGTGTCCACCTCCTCACTTTGTCCCTCAGTGATGTAGAGCTCAGTGTAGATCTTGTTCAGCAGGGTTCCACTTCCTGCTTCATGAGTTCCTTCAGTCACATGTTCACATCTTCTCTTCAGACTCATCTTATGACCTTCTATCACCTCCTGCAGATCACTTCCTGAACATAAGTAAACCAATGATTTCCATCTGTAATAAATCATCAACACAACTCAAATTCATGACATCACAAATTAAATCTCATATTGAACAGTTTTACTTTGTTTGGGCTTCATTTCAGCATCTCCAGATCTGCTTCCAGATTGTGAACAAGAGGACTCTCCTGGTGGAGCTGACTGGTCCCAGTTTGATAGGATGTGCTCCCCCCTCTCACTATGAAACACATCTCTATTAGTCCTTTGATTTATAGGATGAAAGAACCTGATCAAGACTCAATATTGTTCCAGCATTTATGTCTGAATTCATCTTTCAGTTTAAACCTGATTCTTGTTTCTAATCAACAATATTCACATTAAGTCTGTAACTATATGACTGTCTGAGGTTTAAGTGTTAAACATCTCCAATAATAAACTCACAACCTGCTGCTGTTAATGTGACTAACAGCTGCCACACAAACACTCATCACGCTTTAGTTTTCTTACATTTCCTCTGAACTTCTGAAGTTTATTATTACACTTTTGGACCGGTCACTCTTCAGGGACACCCAGCTGGGCACTGTGGACTCTGCTCTGTCCTCGTCCATCCTGAGGAAACATCAGAAATAGTGATGAGACTGTGATGAAGGTAAATAATCTGTAGAGGTTGGAGTTCAATAATCCCAATTCACTGCATTTTTATCAAACAGGAACATTTCTAATCCATTCTGGATAACAACTGAATCAATAAATCAATGATGTCTCTGTATCATTTTCATGTTTTCAGAGTTTAAGCTGCTTTTTTTAACTGTTCCCTGCAGTGAGAAAAGAACTGGCCCCTTTTCCAGCCCCTCATCCTGCAGCACTGAATGTGCTCTAAAGTTCTTTCCAGAGCAAACGTCTCTGCACTTGCAGCAACATGTTGTAGTCATGGATCCGTGAGGAGAACCGGATACAGGAAACGCCCCCACTTTGATCCCAAAACCCAACTGGTGGCCAACGGTGGTCCGGCAACGACGGGGACGCTGGTCCATCGGGCCCACAACACTGGTTTTCCACAGGCCAACATGGTGAAAGGACTGTGCACCGTTTCATTTTAAGGAGCTGATGAATTTCATTTTTCACGATAGTGGAGGCTAATACCCACAAAATGATGTTTTGTCTGGTTGTGAAATGTTCTAAGGCAGAGTTGTGGTTCAGAAAACCTTACTTTAAAGGTGAGCCTTGAGGTCCAATACCGAAGTTTTCAGGGTTCCTTTGGACCGCTCTTCATGGACACACAGCTGGACACTGTGGACTCTGCTCTCTCTTCCTCTTCCATCACACATTCGCTCATTTTTAAATGTGAGTCTAAACGGTTAAGCAGGAACAGTCTGCTGACACAGAAAAGAAGATTAAAGAACATGATTCTCAGCATGAAGACAAGCAGAGGTCTGTCCAATGACGTATTGTCGGCTCATTCACATCCAAATCTATTATATGATGTCACCCTGTACATCATACAGGCCACATATATATTGGAAAAAAGTTTTGGGACATCTTAAAAGTTTACACCATGTTAAATATAAAATAGTTGTGGAAAAAATGTTTCTCCTGGGTGTTTCAGAAGGTGCGGTGGCATTAGACGGACGCACACAAATACAAATGAAATCATTTTTTATCTGGTTATGGTTTACAAGAAAACCTAAATTCTTTCAAGATGTCAGTTCTCAACATTAAATTCAACAAATAAGATGAGAATGCATTCAAAACTAAACAGAAATACGTCATCACATCATCAAAGTGGGTCAAATGCAGCATCATCTTCTGTCATCTCAGACAGGATTCCAAGAAGAGGATCTTCATTTTCAACAACGCACCTTGACATCTCATCATGGCTCGTCTGTCAGATTACAAGCAGCTTTTTTTGATCAGGCGCATCATGTTTCTCACCAACGATGGTGCTGGAAAAAACATTTGTAGCCTGACCTAGAGGTCAAAACTCTGCATGGCGTGCACAGCTACTAGTTGCAGCTGGTGGTTGTGGCGGAGGAGATCCCAAACATATCTAGCAAGCTTGTTTTGGAGCAGAGCTTGTCCACCACCTCTGACCCCACTCATCACAGAAGTCCCACCATATCCATGGCCAGGTGTGTTGGCAGCATTGGAGCCAGCCTCAGGAAAAAGGTGTGTCAATATCTCAGAAGTGATGATCAAGTTGACACAACCCAACAGAAGTCAAGCAACCCAACATGCTGAATAGAATAGATGACACACAGCAAAGGGCAAAAACACCCAATTCTGCTCAGACTGATCTGATCTGACCACATGTACAGGACCAAAAATATCAAAACACCATGGGTTTAGGTTTCCTTTCGTTTTCTGGACTGCTTCATTCAAAACAGAACACATTTCATAAATCCATAATAACAAATTCATATTCCACAAAGAACCAGTTGTTAAAACAATAAAATGGAATGCCTTGATCTCTCCCTCTTTACATACTCTCCTTTTTTAAATAAAGGATTGATTGTCCCCCTGGTGGAGGGACAAAGAGAGGAGGCTAAAACTGTCGCGTTTGTGTCCCTCTTTCCGTGGATTTTTCCACTAACTGCAAATAATATTGTGACTTATTGTGAGTATTAAAATGTGCTTCCTCAACCTCTAAAATGTTGGCTCAGGGTTAGCGGAAAACGCAGTTAGAGGAAACACGCTACAAAGTTTGATCATCCGTCACAACATTCCCGTCGACCAGCCGCAATGTGCGTCCGAAACACGCGCACGCTCATCGCGAACACGCAGCTTATTAAGCCGCATCTCGCAGCGGAACATTGATTCGAGACGACAGCAGTGAAAGAACCAAATGCTACCTGAATATTAGAGGTTTTCCATCAGGGCTCGGTCAGTCCAGATGGAGCCCGAAGTTGAGAACCTTTCACTTTCGCTTCTTCTTCCTCTACACGTCACGTGTTCGTGGTTGGATCGCGTCATATCCAGCACAGGCGCCTCTCTTCAGAACAATTTGGTCCACGTTTAACTGAAATACTGGGAAACAACTGGAGTTCGTCTGACAGATGTTCGTTTTTGGCTGCGGAATCAAACTGGGTCAACTTTTTGATCTATAGGATCCCCTCTGGTTCAAAGTGTCCCTATAGGATATTGACAGTACTGACCTTTTGGGGGCTGCACACACCTCTTAATGGTGACGGCACCAACGGAGCTGATCCAGTTGTCATCAGCTGGCCAGTCTGACTCCAGCTCATTAGGGGAATTTGCTGATCTGGAGGAGAAGCTTTCAAAACTTGACGGGCTGGGGGGAAATGACTGTAATTTTGGAATCAGCGTGCCAATTTGATTTTTAATCAGAATAATTTAGAATAATTTCAACAGGATATTTTCAAATTGTTCCCCAGTGTAACTTCACCTGAAATTGTGGACTCCAGAATATCACCATTAAATCCATTTAATCACTTAACAGCTGTGGAATTTGAGCCGTGCGAAGAATATCTCTCCATCATGATTTCCAGAATTTTTCATCAATATCTGAGATTCTTCGAAAGCTTCGCTGGTGTTGGGTTTTTATTGCTTCTGCTTCATTTTCAGGCGCAGTTCTTTTATTTTTAAATCAAATCAAATCATCTTTATTTGTAATGTCTGTTGTAGTCAAACTTGGTGCTATGCAGAATCCCAGGGCCTGATCCCTAACAATCAACAGGAAAATCTCCCCTTTAACAGGAAGAAACCTTGAGCAGGACCAGGCTCATATGGGGGGGGACCCTCCTGCTGATGGGGGCAAGTCTTTTAATGGAAATAAAAGTTTTCAGCCTACAGAGGGCTCAATTGTGTAGACACCATAAAATCAGAGTGAAATGAAGATGTGGCAGGCTAGTCCATTTTTCCCAAAACTTAATTTCTGCAACTCAAAATGCTTTTCAGTATCTTGTGTGGCCCCCACGAGCTTGTATGCATGCTTGACAACGTCGCGGCATGCTCCTAATGAGACGACGGATGGTGTCTAGTGGCATTTCCTCCCAGATCTGTGTGAGGGCATCCCTGAGCTGTTGTACAGTCTGAGGAGCAACCTGGCGGCGCCTAATGGACCGAAGCATAATGTCCCAGAGATGTTCTATTGGGTTTAAGTCAGGGGGTCGTGAAGGCCATTCAATTGTTTCAATTCCTTCATCCTCCAGGTCCTGCCTGCATACTCTTGCCACGTGAGGCCGGGCATTGTCGTGCATTAGGAGGAAACCAGGACCTACTGCACCAGCGTAGGGTCTGACAATGGGTTCAAGGATTTCATCTCGATACCTTATGGCAGTCAGAGCACCATTTCCTAGGCAATAGCGGTCTGTGCGTCCCTCCATGGATATGCCTCCCCAGACCATCACTGACCCACCACCAAACCTGTCATGTTGAACGACGTTGCAGGCAGCATAACGTTCTCCTTGTCTTCTCCAGACTCTTTCACGTCTATCACAGGTGCTCAGGGTGAACCTGCTCTCGTCTGTGAAAAGTACAGGGCCCCAGTGGCGGACTTGCCAATTCTGGTGTTCTTGAGCAAATGCCAGTCGAGCTCCACGGTGCTGGGCAGTGAGCACAGGGCCCACTACAGGACATCAGGCCCTCAGGCCACCTTCATGAAGTCTGTTTCCTGATGTTTGGGTAGAGGACATTCACACCAGTGGCCCTCTGGAGGTCATTCTGTAGGGCACGAGCAGTGCTCAGCCTGTTCCGCCTTGCACAAAGGAGCAGGTATCGGTCCTGCTGAGGGGTTGAGGACCTCCTACGGCCCTCTCCAGCTCTCCAAGAATAACCACCAGTCTCCTGAAATCTCCTCCATGTTCTGGAGATTGTGCTGGGAGACACATTAAACCTTCTTGCTGCAGCGCGTGTGGATGTGCCACCTGGAGAAGTTGGACAACCTGTGCAACTTCTGTAGGTTAAGGAAATCGCTCATACTGCCAGTAGAGATAATTACGCTAGCCAAACAGCCCAAAAAGATCAAGAGGGAGAAACTTGAAATGACTCCAGATGTAAACCAGTCCTGTTTTGAGGGTTTTTCTAATTGTTGCCACTGAAGTGCACCAGTTGTTAATTCCATGACACCAATACCGCTGAAATTGATTACCGAGGCCCTCAGCTGCTTAACCAACCAGGGAAAATTATCAGACAGGTTTAATTGAATTCATTGCAGGCCCAATAAAAAAAGTGTTCCTTAATTTTTGTGAGCAGTGTATATACATGTTTGGAAAATGTAAAGGGGAAAAATGCAATTAAAATACCAAACATAATCACCAATAGTAATTTGTATATTTTATCCCATTCATTATAAACACTTTCTTGTCTTCTAATATAGTGCAGCATAGTATAATGAACACTCTATTACATTAGTGGAATGGTGTTGTCTCTTACAGAAGGCTGGTGACTTGAAGAGTAACAATAGCTTACAACGAGCGTATGTCATAATATATGCTGTTTTTAGTTATAGAAGTTGAGTCTGAGTCAGTAGTGAGCAAACATCCTGTTCCCAGGAATGTTAAGAAGACAGGTAACTTGTGTCTCCTCCATTTTATTCTGCAGTTATTAATTATTTTTCTGTTTTTATAAGGCAATGTCCAAGTAACTAAAAGGTTGATGTTGCATACTGTGCTATTGTGTATATTTTTATGTGGTAACAAATCACATTAATGAGATGTCAATGTTATCTAAACAAAACTATACAGTTTGGAGATTCCCTTCATTTTCCAAATATTATTCAGTCTTTTCATTTTGAAATTATGTTTCTGACTTGAATTTTACTCTCGCTCATTGTACAAAAAATAATCTTCCTCAGTTGATCTGCACATAAATAATCTCAACTTTAAGCTTAAACTTTGACAGGTGCAATTTGGACCCAAAGCAGCACTCTGGAAAGCTGGGACCGTTGGTAATGACCTTTATTAGCACACGGCCAAACAGGAACTCAGGCAGACAGGAAGCACAGGAAACAGTCCGTTCTCCAGGCTCAGGGCCCACACAAAGTCCGTGGGTTTCAGGCTCGGGGGTGGGTTGAGCAGAGCCGGAATGCGGAACCGAGGGGAGGACGTGAACCCTCCGTGGTTTGAAAGGTCCTGCAGTGGATTTGTTGCTAATTGGTGGGTAAATAGTAGCCAATTGTGTACAGTTTATCAGAGTGTTTTCTCTGGTTAGTGCCATCATGCACTCCACCAATCGTCATCAAAATGTAGAGGAGCCGGCTCGGTGAACAAATGTGGTCGACCTCCGGCGCATGCGATGCACTCTCCGCTAATTTTATCCTTTGCCTCACTCGCCAACCAATCTAGCCAAATATTGCCAGTCCCCTTCCTGTGCTCATTTGTATTATGTCTATTGGTTTTAGAGCCGAATAGTTCAACGTTCTTACCCGCTGGGAGGAGTTACCTCCTATTGGGCTATTATTCCTTGGGGGTGGAGTCACCCTTCTTTTCTGGTGTGGTGGTGGTGACATAAAGTGTATTTTGATCAACCCCATTGTAAGAGCATGAGAATTGAATAGGACCAGGTTGCTAACAGTTGGGGCAGTTTGCTGATCGAAGGGCCATGACCCTGACCCTAAACTGTCAGTCGCCACTCATCGTGATTAGATCTGCTCGTTGTCTGTTGTTGTCTGCACTCAGAGGAACCGACCAGCTCTCCTCATATGTAAAATGCTCCCATTCAGATGACTCAAACGCACACGAGGACTCGTAATAATTATAAACTCATCCTGCTCTGTGTTACTACTCTGGATTATTACGCTTATTGCTAAAGGTAAATACAAAATAAAATCAAATTAAAAACATTGCTATAAAAGATCTGAAATATAAAGAAACAACAATGCTGTAATACTTGTATGTTTAGATATAGAGGTAGTGATTGAAGCATTGATTGAAAGTTATAATCAACACTGGACGACCGACAAAGAAATAAAGCAGCTACTGACAGACCAGACTGATGTAGATTACTCAGAATATCTATAGACTGCAGTATGATATGTCTAACTTACACACCCCAGATGAGCCCATGCCCCTCCAGGTTGGGCCCTCTCAGCTTTACACTGCCCCCCCCCCCCCCCCCCCCGTCACATGCCTTCACTCCGCCTCCAGTGCCTTCTTCCTCATCCTCACTCTCATCCTCACGTCTACGCCTGAGTTTCCTCTGCCACCTATTGCTCCTTCTTCAAACTGCAACTCTCCTACCACGACTGTATTTCCTCCTGCCAACACGTTTAATTTTATCCCTTAAATTTCGCTTTTTCCCACATACTTCCACTCGCCAATTCTGCATCATGGGAGAGTTACAGACCCAGGGGGAGAGTTACAGACCCCGGTGGGAGAGTCACAGACCCCGGTGGGAGAGTCACAGACCCCACTGAGAGAGTCACAGACCCCCTGGGAGAGTCACAGACCCCACTGGGAGAGTCCAGACCCCAGGGGGAGACTCACAGACCCCAGGGGGAGAGTTACAGACCCCACTGGGAGAGTCACAGACCCCACTGGGAGAGTTACAGACCCAGGGGGAGAGTTACAGACCCCAGGGGGAGAGTTACAGACCCCACTGGGAGAGTCACAGACCCCACTGGGAGAGTTACAGACCCAGGGGAGACTTACAGACCCAGGGGGAGAGTTACAGACCCCACTGGGAGAGTCACAGACCCCAGGGGGAGTTACAGACCCAGGGGAGAGTTACAGACCCAGCGGGAGAGTTACAGACCCCGGTGGGAGGGTTACAGACCCAGGGGGAGGGTTACAGGCCCAGGGGGAGAGTTACAGACCCAGGGGGAGAGTTACAGACCCCGGTGGGAGAGTTACAGACCCCAGGGGGAGAGTTACACCCAGGGGGAGAGTTACAGACCCTGGTGGGAGAGTCACAGACCCCACTGGGAGAGTCACAGACCCCACTGGGAGAGTCACAGACCCCAGGGGGAGAGTTACAGACCCCGGTGGGAGAGTCACAGACCCCACTGGGAGAGTCACAGACCCCAGGGGGAGAGTTACAGACCCCAGTGGGAGAGTCACAGACCCCGGGGGGAGAGTCACAGACCCCGGTGGGAGAGTCACAGACCCAGGGGGAGAGTTACAGACCCAGGGGGAGGGTTACAGACCCCGGTGGAGAGTTACAGACCCCAGTGGGAGAGTTCCAGACCCCAGGGGGAGAGTTACAGACCCAGGGGGAGGGTTACAGACCCAGGGGGAGAGTTACAGACCCAGGGGGAGAGTTACAGACCCCGGTGGGAGAGTTACAGACCCCAGGGGGAGAGTTACAGACCCCGGTGGGAGGGTTACAGACCCAGGGGGAGAGTCACAGACCCCGGTGGGAGAGTTACAGACCCCAGGGGGAGAGTTACAGACCCCGGTGGGAGGGTTACAGACCCAGGGGGAGTCACAGACCCAGGGGGAGGGTTACAGACCCAGGGGGAGAGTCACAGACCCAGGGGGAGGGTTACAGACCCAGTGGGAGAGTTACAGACCCAGCGGGAGAGTCACAGACCCAGCGGGTGTCTTCAGACTGTGACCAGCAGGTGGCAGCACACAACAGAACCCACAGCTTTTTTTCTGCACTATTTTAGATGAAGCTGGAAACGGGTCGTTGCCGGTGGCGATAAGAGACTCGGAGGAGCGGCTGTCCAAAGGCGGCGTCTACCTCCTGGAGACGGGCCTGCGCCTCTTCCTGTGGGTGGGCGCCAGCGTCCAGCAGGAGGTGCTGCTCAGCATCTTCGGCACGTCGAGCTTCAGCCAGATCGACTCCAGCTTGGTGAGAGGAAGTGACATCACTGCGTCTGACCTGGCGGCAGCTTCACACGTGCATGAGACCCAAACCTTGTGTTTCAGACCAGCCTGCCGGTGCTGGAGAACCCGTATTCCCAACGCCTGCGGGAGCTCATCCACTCCTCAGAGCCCAGCGCTCCCGATACATGAAGGTCAGAGGTCAACGTTAGCGGAAACGCTAGCGGAAACGCTAGCGGAAACATTAGCCATCATGTTGCCCTAGGGCAGCGCTTCTCAAATAGTGGGGTGGCGTAGTGGTGCGATGCCAGGGGGGACCAGTCACGCTGATCAGCCGCTTGAGTTTTTTTCGGCCAAAACGTGCCGAATATTGGCAACAATCATCCGCTTTGGTCTATATTTCTTTCTTTTTTTGTTTTCTTTAATATTAATAAGGATACAATGTTATGCAGAGGTGTACTTATAACAAGTTCATAGACAAATGATACTAATTATATTCGGGGGGGCGCAAAATGTTTTCTTCTTCCTGGGGGGGGGCGTAACAGAAAATAATTGAGAAGCACTGGGTTAGGGGGACTGGGGGGCTCCACTCCTCCTCACACTGCCCTCCTCTTCCTCACTCTCCTCCTCCTCACCCTCCTCTTCCTCCCGCTCCTCTTCCTCTCCCCCCTCCTCCTCTCCCTCCTCCTCACCCTCCTCTTCCTCTCCCTCCTCTTCCTCTCCCTCCTCTTCCTCCCGCTCCTCTTCCTCTCCCTCCTCTTCCTCTCCCTCCTCTTCCTCTCCCCACTCTTCCTCTCCCCACTCTTCCTCTACCCCCTCCTCCTCACCCTCCTCTTCCTCTCCCTCCTCTTCCTCACCCTCCTCTTCCTCACGCCCCTCTTCCTCACGCCCCTCTTCCTCACCCCCTCTTCCTCACTCTCCTCCTCCTCACCTCCTCCTCTCCTCCTCCCGCTCCTCTTCCTCTCCCCCCTCCTCCTCTCCTCCTCCTCACCCTCCTCTTCCTCTCCCCACTCTTCCTCTCCCTCCTCTTCCTCTCCCCACTCTTCCTCTCCCCACTCTTCCTCTACCCTCTCCTCCTCACCCTCCTCTTCCTCTCCCTCCTCCTCCCGCTCCTCTTCCTCTCCCCTCCTCCTCCCGCTCCTCCCCCTCCCGCTCCTCTTCCTCCCCCCCCCCCTCCTCACCCTCCTCTTCCTCTCCCTCCTCTTCCTCACCCTCCTCTTCTTCTCCCTCCTCTTCCTCCTCTTCCTCTCCCTCCTCCTCCCCCTCCTCCTCTCCCCCCCCCGTCCTCTCCCTCCTCCTCTCCCTCCTCCTCCTCCCCCTCTCCTCCTCTCCCCCCCGTCCTCTCCTCCTCCTCTCCCTCCTCCTCCTCCCCCTCCTCCTCCTCCTCCCCCTCCTCCCTCCCTCCTCCTCCCCCTCCTCCTCTCCCCCCCCCGTCCTCTCCCTCCTCCCTCCCTCCTCCTCCCCCCTCCTCCTCCTCCTCACCCTCTTCCTCACCCTCCTCCTCCCCTCCTCCTCCTCCTCCCGCTCCTCCTCCTCACCCTCTTCCTTCCTCTCCTCTCTGCAGCTGACGGTGGTGAAACAGAAGACCGCAGCGAGCTGATCTTCAAGCGCTTCCTGGTGGAGGACAAGAGCGCCAGCGGGGGGCCTCGTACGTGGACTCCTGTGCCACATGCACAAGGAGATCCGCCAGCTGCTGAGCTAGGCCCCCAACGCCCCCCTCCCTCTGTATGCCCCCCCCCCTCCTGGTTTACTACACCTTGTGAAACGAAGCGCTTTATCTTTTTCCTTTTTTAAATAAAGAATCTAAAGCTCTCCCGGCTGCCTGAGAGCAGCAGGCGTGGAGCTTCGCTCTGCCTCAAACCTCCGTCATGAGAGGGCGGCGTGTATATACAGGTGAACAACAGGTGAACAACAGTGAACAACATGTATGCAACAGACTGAGCGTGTGTGAGATGACTGATCGAGTCGTTCACTGTACGAGCACTAAACTTTTTTATGATTGACTCCCCATAGAGTGAGGGCATCTGTGCACGGAGCGAATGTTGCTGAACGCTGGCCTGAGGACCCCCTCGTGTGTGTGTGCGTGTGTGTGTGTGTGTGGTGTGTGTGTGTGTGTGTGTGTGTGTGTGCGCATGCGCGGCTGTGTGCGCATGCGTGTGTGTGTGTGTCTGACGACCTGTCCCCCACATGCATAGTCTTCAACTGTAAACTGGTGGGTGACGCCCGCGAGTGTGTCGGTAATAAAAGTGCACGTGGCTGCAGCAGCATTAAAGTGATGGTGCAAACGTTTGTGGGATTCCCGTGCACGAGGGAGCTTCGTTGTTTTTTTTTTTTTTTTTTTAGATGAATCAAGATCGTGGGCAGCTGCGAACGCTGACATGTGATCATGCCGGACGGTAAATGAGCGCACGTGCACGATCAGCGCACGGATTCTGAGTGGTCTCACTGACGAGGGTCAGCGTGGACATAAATCTATAATCTGTATAGAATTAATAGAATATCACCTTTAAAGATCTGCCTGGTCAGCCCAAGGACGTGTCTGTACTGTGAGAGTGTGTGTGTGAGAGAGAGAGTGTGTGTGTGTGTGAGAGAGAGTGTGTGTGTGTGAGAGAGAGTGTGAGAGAGTGGGGGGTTGGTCCTGGTGAACTTCCTGTTAGGAACAGAGGGATCAGCCAACTCACACACACTTGTGTCATTAAACACTTTCTGTTCCTTTTTTAAAGTCTGTGTGAGAGTGTGTGAGTCTGTGTGAGTGTGTGT